>NW_020839476.1:0-5986 GCF_003676395.1 Aethalodelphis obliquidens | reverse complement strand
TACCCTAACCTGTCCCCTAAACCGTCCCCATCCCCTAACCCTAACCCTAAGCCTAACCCTAACCCTAGCCCTTACCCGAAGCCTTACCCTAACGCGTCTCCTAATCCTAACCCGTACGCTAACACTAACCCGTGCCCTCACACGTACGCTCACCCTAAACTGTTGTCATACCCTAACCTGTCCCCTAAACCGTCCCCATCCCCTAACCCTAACCCTAACCCTAACCCTAACCCTTACCTGAAGCCTTACCCTCACCCGTCCCCTAATCCTAACCCGTATGCTAACACTAACCCGTGCCCTCACACGTATGCTCACCTTAAACTGTTGTCATACCCTAACCTGTACCCTAAACAGTCCCTGTCCCCTAACCCTAACCTTAACCCTAATCCTAACCCTAACCGTTACCCAAAGCCTTACTCTAACCCGTCCCCTAATGTTAACCCTTACTCTAACACTAACCCGTACCCTAACACGTTCGCTCACACTAAACATTTGTCATACACTAATCTGTACCCTAAACCGTCCCCGTCCCCTATCCCTAACCCCAACCCCAACCCCAACCCCAACCCTTAACCCTAACCCTAACTCTATCCCCTAAACCTAATCCTAACCCTAACCCTAAACCCTAACCCTAACCTTAACCCTAACCCTAACCCTAACCCCTAACCCTAACTCTAACCCTAAACCCTAACCCTAACCCTCACCCTTACCCTAACCCCTAACCCGTAACCCCTAACCCTAACCGTAACCCAACCCTAACCCTAACCCTAACCCTAACCCGTAACCCCTATCCCTAACCCTAAACCTTAAACCCTAATCCCTAACCCTAACCCTAACCCCTAACCCTAAACCTAACCATAACTCTTACCGGATGCCTTACTCTATGGCGTACCTTAATCCTAACCCATATACTAAAACTAACACGTACCCCAACACGAACACTCACCCTAGAGTGTTGTCGTAGAATAACCTGTACCCTAAACCCTACCCATTCCGTAATTCTAACCCTAACCCTAACTGTAACTCCAACCCTAACCTGAAGCATTACCCTAAGCCGTACCTTAATACTAAGCCATACAATAACACTAACTCATACCCTAGCATGTACACTCACACTAATTCGCTGTCATACACTAAACTGTACCCTAAACCTTACCCGTTCCCTAACCCTAACCCTAACCGTAACCGTAACTCTTACCCAAAGCCTTACCCTAACTCGTACGCTAACCCTAGAGTGTTGACGTTCCCTAACTTGTACCCTAAACCATACCCGTTTCCTAAACTTAACCCTACCCCTTAACCCTAAACATAACCCTCACCCGAAGCCTTACCCTAACCCATATCATAATCCTAACGCATACAATAAAACTAACACATAACCTAATATGTACACTAACCCTAGTGCGCTGTCGTACACTAACTTGTACCCTACACTGTACCCATTCCCTAACCCTAACCCTAACCATAACCGTAACCCTAACCCTTACCTGAAGCCTTACCCTAACCCGTACCTTAATCCTAACCCGTAAACTAACACTAACCTGTACCCTAACACGTACACTAACCCTAGAGCGTTGCCGTACTCTAACCTGTACCCTAAACCATACCCGTTCCCTAACCCTAAGCCTAAGCCTAACTGTAACTGTAACCCTTACCGGAAGCCTTACCCTAACCCGTACCTTAATCCTAACCCATACAATAACACTGACGAGTACCCTAACACTTACACTCACCCTAAACTGTTGTCGCACCCTAATCTGTACCCTAAAGCGTACCCATTCCCTAACCCTAACCATAACCATAACCGTGACCCTTACCTGAAGCCTTACCCTAACCCATACCTTAATCCTAACCTGTACACTAACACTAACATGTACCCTAACACGTATGCTAACCCTAGAGCTTTGTCATACACTATCCTGTACCCTAAACCATACCCGTTCAATAACGCTAACCCTAACCCTAACCGTAACCGTTGCCCGAAGCCTTACCCTAACCCGTACTTTAATCCTAACCCATACACTAACACTAATAACACTAACCCATACCCTAACACGTACGCTAACCCTAAACTTTTGTCGTAACCTAACTTGTACCCTAAACTGGACCCGATCCCTAACCCTTCCCCAAAGCCTTACCCTAAACTGTACCCTAATCCTAACCCATACAATAACACTAACCCGTACCCTAACACGTACACCAACCCTAAAATATTTTCGTACCCTAACCTGTACCCTAAACCCTACCTGTGCCCTAACCATAACCATAACCCTACCCATAACCCTAAACCTTTCCCGAAGCCTTACCCTAACCTATATCTTTATCCTAACCCGTACACTAACAGTTACACATACCGTAACACGTACACTCACCCTAAATCGTTGTCGTATCCTAACATGTACCCTAAACCGTATCCGTCCCCAAACACTAACCCTAACCAGTACCCTACAACTTACCCGAAGCCTTACCCTAACCCGTACCTTAATCCTTACCTGTACACTAACACAATCCTGTACCCTAACACATACACTAAACCTAAAGCATTGTCGTAACCTAGCCTCTACCCTAAACCGTACTTGTTCCCTACACCTAACCCTACCCTTAATGCTAACCCTAACCCTTCCCTGAATCCTTACCCTAACCCGTACCCTAATCTTTACCCATGCAGAAACACTAACCCTTATGCTAACACGTACACTAACCCTAAAACGTTGTCGTACCCTAACCTCAACACTAAACCATACCCACTCCCTAACCCTAACCCTTACCCTAATCCTAACCATTCCCCGAAGCCTTACCCTAAACCGTACCCTAAACCTAAACCGTACAAAAACACTAACATGTACGCTAACACATACGCTAACCCTAAAATGTTGTCGTACACTAACCTGACCCTAAACTGTACCGGTTCCCTAACCGTAACCCTAACCCTAACACTAACCGTAACCATTACCCTTACCCAAAGCCTTACCCTAACCCATACTTTATCCTAACCCATACACTAACACTAACCCATACCCTAACACGCACCCTAACCCTAAACTGTGGTCATACCCTAAACTGTACCCTAAACCGTACCCATTCCCTAACCCTTACCCTAACCCTAACCCTAAAACTAACAGTAACCCTTCCCCGAAGCCTTGCCCTAACTCGTACCCTAATCCTAACCCATACAATAACGCTATCACATACCCTAACACGTACGTTAACCATAAAACTTTGTCGTACCCTAACGGGTGCCTTAAACTGTTCCCGTTTCCTAACCCTAACGCTAACCCTAACCGTATCCCTAACCCTTATGCCGAGCCTTACCCTAACCCGTACCTTTATGCTAACCCATACACTAACACTAACCTGTACCCTAACACGTAAACTCACCCTAAATCTTTGTCGTACCCTAACCTGTACCCTAAATCGTACCTGTTCCCTAACCCTAACCCTAATCCTAACCGTAACCCTTACCCGAAGCCCTACCCTATCCCATACCTTAATCCTAACACATACACTACCACTAACCCATACCCTAACATGTACGCTAACCCTAAAGCGTTGTCGTACACTAACCTGTACCCTAAACCGTACCTGTTCCGTAACACTAACACTTCCCTGTAGGCTTACCCTAGCCCGTACCCTAATCCTAACCCGTACAATAACACTAACCCATACCCTAATACATACGCTAACCCTAAAGCATTGTTGTACCCTAACATGTACCCTACACCATACCCGTTTCCTAACCCTAACCCTAACCCTAACCGTAACACTTACCCGAAGCCTTACCCTAATCCGTACCTTAATCCTAACCCTTACACTAACACTAACCCATACCCTAACACGTACACTATCCCTAAAGCATTGTCACACTAACCTGTACCCTAAACTGTACCTGTTCCCTAACCCTAACCCTAACCCTAAGGCTTACCCTAACCCATACCCTAATCCTATCCCATACACTAACACTAACCCGTACCCTAACACATACCCTAACCCAAACCCGTTGTCATACCCGAAACCATACCCACACCCTATCCTTCACCCGTACACGTAACCGAACCCTACCCCTTACCACAATCCTAACACATACTCTAACTCTAACACGTCCCATAACACATACCCTAACCCTAATCTGTAGCTGTACCCTAACCTGTACCCTAACCCCTACCCGAACCCTAACCCTACCTCTACCCTAACTCGTACCCTAATCCTAACGCATATCTTAACACTAACCCATACCCTAAACCGTACACTAACCCTAAACCATAGCTGTACACTAAACTGTACCCAAACTCTAATCTGTACCTTAACCCTAACCTTAACCCTAACCCTATCCCGTACAGTAACCCTAACCCATACCCTAACCCTAACATGTACCCTAACACACACCCTAACCCTATCCCGTAGCCATACCCTAAACTCTACCCTATCCTGTACCCGAACCCAAACCCTAACCCTAACACGTACCAGAACCCTATCCCATACCCTAACCCTAACACATACCCTAACCCTAACATGTACCCTAACACATACCCTAACCCTAAACCGTACCCTAACCTGTACCCTAACCCCTACCCAAACCCTAACCCTAACCCATAGCCTTACCTGTACCTTAACCCCTACCTGAACCCTAACCCTAACCCTAACCCATACCATAACCCTAACCCATATCCTAACACTACCCCATACTCTAACCGGTACACTAACCCTAAACCATAGCCATACACTAAACTGTACCCTAACTCTAACCCATATCCTAACCCTAACCTGTACCCTACCCCGTACCCTAACCCTAACCTGTACCCTAACCATAACATGTACCCTAACCCATATCCATACCCTAACCTGTACCTACCACATACCCGACCTGTAACTGGTACCTGTAACCGTACCCGAACCCTACCCCGTACCCTAACCCTAACCTGTACCCTAACTCTAATAGGTACCCTACCCACAACTTAAACCTAACCCATAGCCATACCCTAACCTGTACCCTAACCCGTACCTGAACCCAAACCCTAACCCGTACCCGACCCCCTACCCCGTATCCTAACCGTAGCACGTACTCTAACCCTAATGGATACCCTAACACATATCCTAACCCTAAACCGTAGCCATACCCTACTCTGTACCCTAACCCCACCCGAACCCTAACCCTAACCCTTACCCTAACTGTACCCTAACCCTACACTGTACCCTAACCCGTACCCGTACCCTAACCCTCACTCTAACCTCTACCCTAATCCTAACCTCTACCCTAACACTAACATGTACCCTAACCCGTAGCCGTACCCTATCCTGTACCCTAACCCATACCCGAACCCTAACCTGTACCCGTACCTGTACCCGAACCCTGCCCCATTCCCTAACCCTAACCCGTAGCCATACCCTAACCTGTACCCTAACTCGTACCTGAACCCAAACCCTAACCCTATCCCATACCCGTACCCAAACCCTACCCCGTTCCCTAATCCTAACACGTACCCTAACCCTAACACATACCCTAACCCTAAACCGTAGCCATACCCTAACCTGTTCCCTAACCCCACCCGAACCCTAACCCTAACCCATCCCCTAACCCTAACCCATCCCCTAACCCTAACCCATACCCTAACTCTAACCCATACCATAACCCTAACATGTACATTAACCCATACCCTAACCCTAACCCATACCCATAACCTAACCTCTACCTTAACCTGTACCCTAACCCTTATGCTAACCCTAACCTGTACCCTAATCCTAACCTGTACCCTAACCCTAACCCATACCCTAAACCCTAATCCTTACCCTTAACTTAATTTTTTTTTGTATTTAAAAAAATATTTTTCTGGGGTTAAAACAAATTAGCAGAACAATAAAATAAGACAGAAAGTAACCTGAGTGTCCCTCCAAAAGCTAAGTCTGAAATACTTGGTACTTCTGTTCTATGGACTGTTATGTAGCCTATAAAAGGTGTGAGAGTTCAATCTGTTTTTCTACAGTGAGAAGC
>NW_020839475.1:0-5993 GCF_003676395.1 Aethalodelphis obliquidens | reverse complement strand
GAGTCCCTGGGACACTGAGTCCTGGGACTGTGCCTGAGGTCATATAAGTAAATGGTGCTGGAGAGCAGAGCACAGCTCCATCCCATCTCGCTGTGGGCACTGAGGATGTGGCCTCACCATCTGCATTTCAGTCTGCAAGGATGTAAACTGGGGATCACGATAGTAACAGCATGTCTGAACTTTATAGTGGGTTTGCCATTAGTGTTGGATGTGTAATCAATGTCATTTTGATGTTACTTCTCCTGGGAACCAGAAAGACCAATCCGAGTTCTCTTCTCTGACCGACACATTTGTACATGTAACACTGGCTCCACTCCTTCACTGAGATGTCACACCTGCGGGTCTGGGGCAGATCAGCACTTCCTCAGCCCTGCGATATCACCTGCATATTTACTAATGTAGAACCTGCTGTTTATGAAAAGCCCTTTCCTCCATACTATTTCATGAACATATTCCCAAATGTACCCCATTGCTTCTAGCTTTTTCAATAATATTAATAGAGAAAAATAAATAATAATCTTACTGACTAAATGTAGATAATAAGAGAGTCAACTAAAGCAGGATGAGCAAGAGTCATAGGAAAAGTCAGGACCTGAAACGTGAGCTGATACACTGAGGGACAGGGGAGGGGAAGGGATGGCATCCAACACCTAGAACCAGGTGAGCCCATTATTCGCCAGGTGGAATCAGAGCCTGCATTTGAACAGATACACTGGCATATGACATGGCCTTCATGAGCTAGTAGACTGGAGGAAACCCATACAAATTCCTGTTCACATAGAAGGAAATATAACCGGTATCTTTATGTTTCAGTGGTTGGGGATGTGTTGTTAGGGTCTCTTTACCCCTAGGCAAAATGAGTTAGGCCATAAGCACTAAAATGTTATTTTTCCTTTGTGGAGAAAATTGGAGGGAATTATGTCTGGAGACTGGATCGTATGATAATGCTGGGGGGAATATCCATTAAAGACGCCCAATGGGTGATGGGAAAAAGAAGTGGTGAGATTTAAGTCATATTGCTTTGCAGGTTACCAGTGATGACACCAAGATGTCCCCATCAGGGTGATGGGTGGGAGAATGACAGATAGTGGTGGGCTTCATGTTAAGCCCATGGACAGGTGCATCTGATGTTCTCTGTATTTCCCCTTATCAATGTTCCAGAGCATAAGCTCATAATGGGGTGTGGACTTCAAGAAAGTTTAAGCCAGATTGTTGAGGACATTTGTGGGCTTTGTTAGAATAATTGAGAAAAGAAGAAGCAGGAACTATACTTGGAATAACAGTAGGGTGAGGGTGAGGGTGAGGGTGAGGGTCAGGGTTAGGGGTTAGGGTTAGGGTTAGGGTTTAGGGTGAGGGTTAGGGTTAGAATTAGGGTACAGGTTAGGGTTAGGTTATGTGTTAGGGCACTGTTTAGGGTTAGGGCTAGGGATTGGATAGGAACCCCTTATCAGATATATATATTTTTTCCTTTTTTTTTTTGGTACACGGGCCTCTCCCGTTGCAGAGCGCAGGCTCCGGACGCGCAGGCTCAGCGGCCACGGCTCACGGGCCCAGCTGCTCCACGGCATGTGGGATCCTCCCAGACCGGGGCACGAACCCGTATCCCCTGCATCGGCAGGTGGACTCTCAACCACTGCGCCACCAGGGAAGCCCTATTTTTTCCATTTTTTGTAAATTTATTTTTTAATGCCTGACATTGGAAGTTCTACATCTTGACTTTTGAGTGGTTGTTTTACTTTGTTTTTGTTATTGGACTATAGTTTATCATCATCATTTAACATATTTCAAACACACACAACACACAATGTTGCATTGTACAGATGTACTGGAACTCGGTGTATAGTGGATAGCTATGGACACACACACACTTTTTCCCTCCCTGTTATTGTGGTAAGTCATGCTGAAATCCATGTCATCGTGACCGCAAGTGCATTTTCCCCAGTGTCTCCCACACACCCATTTGTTGTCTTTGGACGTTGTCACGGTCTATGCAGAGATAGATTTTTATTTCCATTTGTATGGGTTTGAGCGTATCAGCCTTTCCTTTCCAGCTCCTGGGCTTTCCCTGTACATTCGAAAGACTTCCTCCGTTCTAAAGTATGGAATGAAAACCGACTCATGCATTGTTGTTCTTTGAGCACTTGCTTGGTTTCGGTTTGCCAGTCCACGGCTTCCCTCCTTCGCAGGAGCCAGGATCTCGCGCTTGCACTCTGGGCAGCCCTTGCTGGCCACCAGGCCCCGCCGGCGTCTCCGTGGAATTTTAACCACCTGGAAATCGCGTGGCTAGTGTTGTCTCCAAGGCGGCAGACGCCAGCCAATATGTTCCCAGCCTCCTCTCCCCGCCCCCGCTCCCCCTGTCTGCTGCCGGGGTCGGTTGTGCCGTGCTGTGCCATGCGAAACCGGGAGCTAAGTGCCACGAGGATGCCTCAGGGCCGGGGCGGACGCCCTCCACCCGCCCCGGGACAAGCTCTAGCTTTGGGGCGGCCAGCGCTGCGTCCTCGCTCCCGGGCGCTCGGGGTCTGTCCCGCTTACGTTCGCGCCGGTTGTCGGCCGCCCTCTGGCGGCCTCTTTTATATCGCCTCTTCCGTCTGGAGCTCTGGCGCCCTTGGCGATGGATGGGACGCGGCCTCCGAGCGTGAAGCGGAGTCCCGGGCGCCCGGCGAAGCTGGCGGCAGCTCTCCGGGTCACGCAGAGGCGTGGGCGCGTCATTCGCTCGCCGCGTTCTGGGCGCGCAGGCTCACTGGGGGTGGTCGCGCCGCGCTTCCGCCCGGGCGTGCAGCCGCCTGGCCCGGCGTACTGGTACCCACCAGCGCCCCTTGGGCTGCATGAGCCACCCCGCGATGGCCCGGCGCTGCCGGGAGGAAAGGGGGGGCGTCCTGCACCCACGCAGACGCCCGTGGCGCGGGTGTTCTTTGCCGACCTTATTAATTTCCCCACTCCCTCTACACTTCCTGCTCCTGAGGAGAAGGCCGACCGGTACGTGCTGAGGCCCGTGGAGTGTGGAATGGACGCAGTGGCGGGCATGCTTGAGTCCCGGTGGTTGGATTCTTTCCGATAGATTTTTCGGAGTCGCCCGCAGAAGGTGGGGACTGCCCCGGGCCATGAGAGGTAACCTGGGTAGGGTGGCACGGGTCTGGGTGTTGTCCCTCTTGGGGCCCAGTCGTCGGAGGTGCGTCTGCAGAATTTTCCCAAGTCGCCATCGAGAGACATTGACGGACCGGTACCTGCCAACTTGGGCGAACTGGAGAGGGCATGCCCCGCCCACTCTGCCCCTCATTCCTGGCACTCCTCCCCCCCGCCCCCCTTTGCTGCCACGCTACCCTGAGATGGCCGTGAGAGCTCAGGGGCTGACAGTGATGGGGTAGTGCTGGGGACCGGTGGCTGGACTGAGCTGCTGGGGGACCCCTGCAATTTGTGAATAGCCAGCCCCCATTGCTGGGTGTGGCAAGTTTTTCACCTAATGTTGGCGGGTTTTTTTGCTGCTAGAGAGGTGTGGTTTTCTTCAGTGCGTGTTGCCAGGGACATTGGGCTTCTGGACGTGCATAGTGCTCTGGGTTTGACCACAACTTTGCACCTGGCTCTCCCGTTGCTTCTTGAGCTGCCTGCTGGGCGTGTGCATCGGCTCTTAGGTGTGTGTCCAGCTGACCCAATCCTACATCATACTCCATCTCTGGCCCCTGGCAACCCGAGGGCAGTGAGGCCATGCAGTGTGGGTCCTCTACTCTCTTGTGGCTGTGATAACGTCATCTCACAGGTGTCATGTCATGCGTGAGATGTAATATTCCCAGAATTGTTGGGCACTGTCACCTGAGAAGAGGTCGCTGGTGAGGCTGAAGCAGGCCCTGCTGGTGACGGTCTCCCTGGGTCTCCCCTTTGGGGATTCCATGCACATGGATTGGTGGTTATGTCATGCTCTCCAGGGCTGGGGCTAAGTTGAACAAGATGAGGGCTGGAAGTTCAAAGCAAATGGGGCCACTCGTGTCCTGCCCTTGGGACCCTTGCCTCTCCCCCCCCCTGCCTACTGGTGGTGTGTGGAGCTCAGGAGTGGCGACTCTATCCCGACCTTAGTCTCTTGTCCTTTGCTTCAGGGCATCAGTGTGGCTGTGGTCCTCTGATGCAACAGACGCTTTTTTCACCTTAGGAGGCATGCAGCAGACTGGTGGGATGGCTCTCCCCAGGGCACGGGGGCCACTTGCAAGACCCACCCCAGCGCTCTGCTGCTGCCTCCTTGGTGTGTGAGATGTGTCACTACTCTCTGTGGTGCCTCTGGAGTTGTACAGGTTGCCCCTCAGGTGCTGAAAATCAAGCAGTGCTGTTTCCTACTCCCAGCAAACCCCTTGTGTCACCACTGTGGTGGTGTGTCCTGTGCATAGCATTCTTGGACACCTTGATGGTAAGGTGGCACACCTGTCCCACTTCCGGGGCAAGTACCTCATTGTGGTCATGCTTACTGTGCTAGAGGGACTGAGGTTGCCAGGTGAATATGCCATGAATACCTTTTTGCCAGGACTTGTGTGCAATAGTGGGAGGCTGGGCAGCACAGAGAGGGGCTCAGTCAGACTTCAGGGTTAGGGTTAGGGTGAGGGTGAGGGTGAGGGTTAGGGTGAGGGTGAGGGTTAGGGTTAGGGTGAGGGACAGTTTCAGGAACTTGGTAAGACATGGGTGAGGATATTAGCTCAGGATAAAGTCAGGACTTTAGGTATTGATGGCCACAGGGCCTTAAGACAGTGTCAGGGCCTGACTTAGGATGAGCATCAGAGCCTTTGTTAGGTACAGTGTCAGGGCCTGAGTTAGGTGTAGTGTCAGGGCCTGAGTGACGAGCCTCCAAGCCTCAGTTAGGGACAGGGTCACGGCCTCGGGACTAATTTCAGGGCCTTAGTTAGGGACAGCATCAGGGCTTACTTTGCGACAGTTTTAGGACCTTAGTAAGACATGGGTGAGGATATTAGCTCAGGATAATGTCAGGACTTTAGATATTGATGTCCGCAGGGCCTTAGTTAGAGACAGTGTCAGGGCCTGAGTTAGGATTAGCATCAGAGCCTCTGTTAGGTACAGTGTCAGGGCCTGAGTTAGGAATAGTGTTAGGGCATTAGTTAGGGACAGTTCTGGGCCAGTTTTAGGACGAGCATCTAGGCCTTAGTTAGTGACAGTGTCCTGGCCTTGGGCCTAAATTCAGGTCTGTGTTAGGCACAGAGTAAGGGCTTCAGTTAGCATAAGAGGCAGGACAGTTGCTAGGGACAGGGTTAGGGTAAAGTTTAGGGACCGTGTCAGGAAATGACCTAGGGATAGTGTCAAGACCTTCGTCCCTGAGAGTATCAGGGCCTTAATTAGATCCAGTATCAGGGCTGCAGGTAGGGACAGCATCAGAGCCTGACTTAGGGAGAGCGACAGGGCCTGATTTAGGCCTAGCGTCAGGCCCTTAGCTGGGGACACTGTCAGGGCATGATGTAGGGGCTGCATCAGGGCCTTTGTTGGGTCAGCATTAGGGTCTTAGTTAAAGACATGATCAGGGCCTGAGGTAGTCACAGTGTCAAGGCCTCAGTTAGGCATAGCTTCAGGGCCTGAGTTAGGCACAGCCTCAGGCCTTCACTTAGGGACAGCGACAGGGCTTTCTTAGGGAGAATTTCAGGACCTTGGTTAGAAATGGGTCAGGATATTAGCTCAGGATAGTGTCTAGGTTTTAGTTATTGCCGGCAGCAGGGACTGTACTGGGGACAGATTCCAGGCCTTAGTTAGAGACAGTGTCAGGGCCTTAGTTAGGACTAGGCTGGGCGTTAGTTAGGGAGAACATTAGGGCTTCAATGAGGATATGAGGCAGGAAATTAGCTCGGGACAGAGTCAGCTTCCAGGCGGGGGATAGTGTCAGCAAATGAGCTAGGGATAGCGTGAAGACCTTAGTTATTGAGAGCATCAGGGCCTTAGTTAGGACGAGTGTCAGGGCCTTAATCAGGACCAGTGTCAGGGCTTGATGTAGGGACAGCGTCAGAGCCTAA
>NW_020839474.1:0-5998 GCF_003676395.1 Aethalodelphis obliquidens | reverse complement strand
CAGGAGTGTCCTCACACTAGTGGGGCCACATCATCGAAAGGTGAGGAACCCAGCAAAGGTGGCCACAAACCAGAGGACCCACATCACCAAGGGGTTGAGAGTGAGGTAGGTGTCTGGACGGGCATTTTTAACACTCATTTCCCACCAGGAAGAGGAATTAACCAAAGGCTCAGCATGCCCTGCCAGAAGCAGATTAGGGCCTGAAGCAGTCTTGCGGGTTTGCGGCCAGCTCACAAGAAAGCGAGTTGAAGAAAGGAGCTCAGGGGCCCTGTAATTCACAAACCTGCAGAGTTATAAATGACAGATAATGTCCAAAAATATATTGAAGTAAGGCTGCGAAGAGGACTTCAAAGCGGGGCAGAATTTCAGGAAACCGATTTCAGGAGGTAGACTGGATTTGCATTTAAAGCATAGGAAAAGAGGCAGAACATCGACAATGATGCACTTGGCAAAAAAGGGCGTATGAGTTTGTTCCTGAATATATTCAGGAAAACACGCATATGCCCGTTTTGGCAAACGAAGCAAGCTTGCAATGGAAATCCGAACTACTATGAAGTGTCACTTCCCCCCGGTCAAAGGGCCATCTGAAAAAAGCGTAAAATCCAGAAAGGCAAGACAGGCCATGGGGAAAAAGGAGCCTTGTTATGCTGATGGGCAGGATGCAAATTGCCAACAGCCACTCTGGAGAATTGTATGGTGTTTCCTGATACATCTGAAAAACAAAGCAACAGAGTCTAGGGCATTTCCACTTATGGTCCTATAGCTTAGGGAAATTAAAATCAAAAAGACACAGCCACCCCAAAATTTGGGATGGCTCTGTTTACAGGAACCTCTTCTACAGTACAAGTTAAATATCCCAGAGAACAAATAATTGATAAAGAAGTTGCGGTACTTACGTACAACAGAATACCACTCAGCAATGAAATCTGTGTCACCAGGCCTGTACCAGCATAATGAGTGGATTGAGGCACAATGATTCTAAGTGAAATAAGTCACACAGAAAAAGAAACATCATAAGGTATCACTAATGCACGGAATGTAAACTTGGCTACACATGAACTGAATTACAAAAGAGAACAGGGTCCCAAGTTTAGAAAACCAACTTATGCTTGCTTAAGGGAAAGGTGAGTTGGGGTGCTGCATAAAACCAGAGTTTGAAATGAGCACAGATACCGTTCCATAAGCCAAATATGTAATAGACAAGACCTACCCCTTGCTCAACGAAATGGACTCAACAATGAGGTATCACCTCACACCTGTTAGAATGGGCATCATCTGAAAATCTACAAACAACAAATGCTGGAAAGGGTGTGGAGAAAAGGAAGCCTCTTCCACTATTGTTGGGAATATAAATTGATACAGTAACTATGGAGAACAATATGGAGTTTCTTAAGAAACTAATCATAGAATTACCATATGATACAGCAATCCCAGTACTGGACATATACCCAGACAAAACCATAAATCAAAAAGAGACATTCACCGCAATGTTCATTGCATCACTATTTACAATATCGAGGTAATGGAAGCAACCTAAATGCCCACAGACAGACGAATGCATAAAGCTGTGGTACATATATAAAATGGAATATTACTAAGCCATGAAAAGGAATGAAATTGGGTCATTTGTAGAGACGTCGATGGATCTAGAGACTGTCATACAGAGTGAAGTAAGTCAGAAAGAGAAAAACAAATCTTGTATATTCATGCATATATGTGGAACCTAGAAAAACTGTACAGATTAACCATTTTGCAAGGCATAAATAGAGCAACAGATGTAGACAACAAACGTATGGACAACAAGGGGGGAAAGCTGTTGGGGGGGTGGTGGTGGGAGGAGTTGAGAGACTGGGATTGGCATGTATACATTTATATGTATAAAATAGATAACCAATAAGAACCTGCTGTATAAAAATATAAAATAAAATTCAAAATTAAAAAGAAATAAAATTTAAAAAATAAAACAGAAAAAACAATTATTCCCTGCACATACATGTATTTATATGAATAAATTATTTCCATGCTTATATCTGTAAATACAAAAAAGAGGAATAAAATCTACCTTGAACCAAAAACGAAAAAGAGAAAAAAACACAGAACCCACCAGTTACACAGAGGAAAACCGTATCAGGGCACTTGCTCCAGTTGTAAACAATTCTGAAGTTGGTCAGTGGTGGGGAATCGTCTCCCATTCAGCCAGCAGCCCCCACGCAACAAGCGTCCTCATTGCAAAGCTGGGGCACCGTGCCGAGGCATCTGTGAGTAAACGTGAGCTGAGCCCCAGGCCAGTTGCTGCTGAACTATTCCCACCCGTCCCAGGTAAAACACCTGAATATATACAAGGACTTGAAAGCCTAGAGGAAGGGCCATAGAGCCACACGAGTGACAGCATGCCGGCCGACTTGGTGCCTGCAGGCCAGCCAGGATGGTCCTGGCCCTGGGTGCTCTTCTGGAAGATTTCCATTGCCCTGCCTGAGATACCCGTCCTGTCCCTGCCCCCACTGCTTTTTTCCTTCCTCACCTCTGCCCAGGGAGAAATTCCAGCAGCAGGTATGGGTGACACATCCTCTTCTTTAGCAGGTGGCAGCCTGGCAACTGCTGCAGAAAGTCCAGCAGAGCCCCACTCACACTGGGCCACCCACAAAGCCGTGGCCTCTCACTCCCTCCCACCAGCCCAGCCCCGAGACTGCTGACAGGGCAGAGAAAATGGCGTCAGGCACAGCTGCAGGGGCTCTTGCTGCCTGGAGTGGTATTTATATTGATCTCAACCCAGGCACACCTGGGGAGGGCTGGCCGGCACGGTAAGGCTGCCCAGGTCAGCCAATCATCACCCCTCAGGGGCTCACAGTTGCAGAAAATGGAACTTGCTGAACCGGCCAGGTCCAAGGAACAGGTGTGGGCTCCTGAGAGTCAGGATAGACAAGGGGCTGCAGCTTTGGCTTGTTTTCTAATCATTTTATCTGGCCCATGAGTGGGAGACAACTTCAAGAAAACCCTCTCCTAATGAGAGGAACCCAGGAGTCAGGGAGAGGAGGGGTGGGTGGTGGTTGGAGACAGAGGCCTGGTGCCCCGGGTGCAGTGGAAGTCTCTGGAAGACCAGGTGGAGGGAGGCCTCACGGAGTGATGCCCAGGGTCACAGACCTGTCGCAGCTGCTGTTTGTTAGTTCAAGTCCTGCTCTGAGGTGCTCTGTGTCAGCTCTGAGCGACAGGTGAGCTGGGGGTGCTCTGCAATGAGGGCTATGTGCACGGTTCCTGTGTGCCCAGCCCTGCCACGGTACCTGCAAGGGTAGCTCTGTATCCTGGGAGGGGCCTGACCACGAGAGCCCCGTGGGCTGGGGTGGGGGTGGGGTACCTGCCCAGGTGAGCTCCATATTCTGGGATTGGTCTGACCACGAGAGCCCCATGGGCTGCTGGGGACCTGGTAAAGGATGTCAGGACAGTCAGTGAAGCCACCGAGGATATACCTCCAGTTGCTCCTAATTCCTACACCCTGCTGGTCATTCTACCAACCACCAGGACATGGTATTCTGTATTAGTCTTCAATGATGCCTTCTTTTGTATTCCATTAGTCCCAGAGTCACAAGAAATTTTGGCTTGTGAGTGGCAGGACTCAACATACAACTAAAACAATACTTCCGGGCCGTTCGGCCCCAAGGGTGCAAAAATTCCCACACCATCTTTGGGGAAAGCTTAGCTAAAGACGTAAAAGCTCTACCTCTGGAAAAGGAAACCCTCCTTCAATATGCAGACGACATTCTGATCGCCAGCCCTACTAAGGAGGCCTCTGAACTACCAAGCCAATAAAGGATAGAAGTTGTCCAAGAAAAAGCTCAAATATCACAGACTGCGGTGACCTGCCTGGGCTTCATTCTCACAGAAGGTCGGAGAAGCCCATCCCAGGAAAGGGAAGAAACCATTTTCAGCCTTACCCCTTTCTAAAACTAGAAGACAGCTTAGGGGTTCCTGGGGAGGCCAGGGTTTGCTGCTTCTGGATCCCTAACTACAGTCTACTAGCTGGGCCTCTATATGAAACACTGAAAGGAAAAGATGATGATCCTTTTGAATAGAATCCAGAAGTGGCCTTTCAAGAATGGAAAGAGCAGTCAATTCAGACCCTTGCCCTGGAACTCCCTAATTTAGCTAAACCCTTTGACCTTTACATTCCTGGTGAAAGGTGAATCGCCATTGGAGAATTAGTGCAAAAACTGGGACCACTTGAAATGGAACAATGCAAGAATGCCATCCAGGTAGGATAAACTACGGTCACCAAGGGGCTTGGCCCACTGCCACATCTGGCCAAGATACTGGCGGTATCTAAAAACCTGGAAATCAGCAGCCCAAAAGGCCACCTCCCTCCTAAGGGAAAAGGACCCCACGTGGTGATCCTAACCACCAACCATGCCCTGAAGTTGCAGGGTTCGCTCCGTGGGCACACCGACCTCGAGTGAGGAGGCCCTCCAACTCCAACATCCAGAGAGATAACCGGGGGCAACAGGGCACCATGACGACTCGTGTGAACATCACTTGACCTGGAGTTTCTCTCATAAAACAACAAGAGTGTGTCCCAAAAGAGTAGACTACTGCTTGCAGGACTTACTGCACCCAGAGGGGAACTAAGAATCTTGGCGGGGGAACAGTATACCACACTGTCACCATAGAAAAGCCTACAGACACCGTGATGATGGTGGCCAATAAGACCGGCTGGACTCCTGTTTACTTCAAAAGGCTGTTGACTCAGTAGCCATCATGGTCCTTGATCACCACTGACCCTGGACTGTCTGGGAGTTGAGCGGGCAGGGCTCTGACACCTGGTGCTGTTTGTACGTTAATTCAGGGGCCTAATTAAGAAAGCGCAGACTACTGTTCAGAGCATCTAGGCTGGCAGAAACGGTCAGCCTAAGGTGGCCGAACAAATGTGGGGCGGGGTGAAACCGGCCCCCACAGCGTCTCTGCACATCTCTTTCCTGGACCCTTAAAGGTCATTAGAATCTATAACACTTCCAATGCTGGTGCTCAGGTGGACGAGCAGGGAGGCAGGGGTCCTGGGGACAATCAACGTCACCGGGAGGCTGCTGGGGAGAAGCTCTGACCCTCGCCCCAGGGTATGAGGGCTCCCAACTCAGCACTCAGCAGTTACAGAAGAAGGGTCTGCACCCTCAGCACTCCAAGAATGAGGAACGGGACAAAAGGCAGAGGAGGGGTTTGTCCCCAGCAAAGCCCATTAAAAATCCCTGGGAGATAAAAATAGAATCTGGGCAATAAAGTCAAGTCTAACCTTTTTTATCCTTTGTGCTTTGTCTAATTTCACGTGCTCCTAGGGTCCCGCATGCAGAGGTTCCACACCCGGCACTTCAGACCAGATTTCCTAGTGCAGAATGGCTGGGTCGACACCTCAGCTCCTGGGGCCCAGTGCAGACTCCACGATATAGAGCCTGAGCTACAGCCAACCCGGCCCTCGAGAGCTCCGCCGCCTCCCTCCCTCCCACTGACTCTGACAGGATCTCTACACAGCAGCCCAGCCCACAGCCCACGGGGTAGTGCATGCTCTCACCTCTCCATTCTCTGATCAAAATATAAAGTTTCCTTTGCTTGTGAACCAAACTCAGTCTCGATCTGTTGGCCCCAATGACACTGGGCAGGGGGACACTTGTTGGGGTCCACTCTGGAGGATCAGTAACAGAAATTGAGACTATTGTAACCTCAATGAACAGATGTGTGAGCCAAACTGTAGTTAACATAGAACAGTGTATAAGGCTCGGGTAAAATAAGATGTTTTTAACACTTCCATTTGATATTTCCATCACTTTTTATAAGCGAGTTCAGTGAAAAGGTTTGTCTTATTTGTCAGGTCAATATTAGAGAAACGAAGTGATTTCTTTCCAAGGATGTACATCTAATAATCTTGGTTAAACCTTCAATCTTGTTTTAAATGCTTTTCCATTGAAAATGATACCTCTCTTTCAGCTCCCCCATTTCTGAGAAGTATAAAATCTTATAA
>NW_020839473.1:0-6003 GCF_003676395.1 Aethalodelphis obliquidens | reverse complement strand
TCTCTGCATCTATTGAGATGATCATATGGTTTTTCTCCTTCAATTTGTTAATATGGTGTATCACATTGATAGATTTGCATATATTGAAGAATCCTTGCATTCCTGGAATAAACCCCACTTGATCATGGTGTATGATCCTTTTAATGTGCTGTTGGATTCTGTTTGCTAGTATTTTGTTGAGGATTTTTGCATCTATGTTCATCAGTGATATTGGCCTGTAGTTTCCTTTCTTTGTGACCTCCTTGTCTGGTTTTGGTATCAAGGTGATGGTGGCCTCGTAGAAGGAGTTTGGGAGTGTTCCTCCCTCTGCTATATTTTGGAAGAGTTTGAGAAGGATAGGTGTTAGCTCTTCTCTAAATGTTTGATCGAATTCGCCTGTGAAGCCATCTGGTCCTGGGCTTTTGTTTGTTGGAAGATTTTTAATCACAGTCTCAATTTCCATGCTGGTGATTGGTCTGTTTACATTTTCTATTTCTTCCCGGTTCAGTCTCAGAAGGTTATGCTTTTCTAAGAATTTGTCTATTTCTTCCAGGTTGTCCATTTTATTGGCATATAGTTGCTTGTAGTAATCTCTCATGGTCCTTTGCATTTCTGCAGGGTCAGTTGTTACATCTCCTTTTTCATTTCTAATTCTATTGATTTCAGTTCTCCCTTTTTTTCTTGATGAGTCTGGCTAGTGGTTTATCTATTTTGTTTATCTTCTCAAAGAACCAGCCTTTAGTTTTATTGATCTTTGCTATTGTTTCCTTCATTTCTTTTTCATTTATTTCTGATCTGATTTTTATGATTTCTTTCCTTCTGCTAGCTTTGGGGTTTTTTTGTTCTTCTTTCTCTAATTGCTTGAGGTGCAAGGTTAGGTTGTTTATTCGAGATGTTTCCTGCTTCTTAAGGTGGGCTTGTATTGCTATAAACTTCCCCCTTAGAACTGCTTTTGCTGCATCCCATAGGTTTTGGGTCGTTGTGTCTCCATTGTCATTTGTTTCTAGGTATTTTTTGATTTCCTCTTTGATTTCTTCAGTGATCACTTCATTATTAAGTAGTGTATTGTTTAGCCTCCATGTGTTTGTATTTTTTACAGATCTTTTCCTGTAATTGATATCTAGTCTCATGGCGTTGTGGTCAGAAAAGATACTTGATACAATTTCAATTTTCTTAAATTTACCAAGACTTGATTTGTGACCCAAGATATGATCTATCCTGGAGAATGTTCCATGAGCACTTGAGAAAAATGTGTATTCTGTTGTTTTTGGATGGAGTGTCCTATAAATATCAATTAAGTCCATCTTGTTTAATGTATCATTTAAAGCTTGTGTTTCCTTATTTATTTTCATTTTGGATGATCTGTCCATGGGTGAAAGTGGGGTGTTTAAGTCCCCTACTATGAATGTGTTACTGTCGATTTCCCCTTTTATGGCTGTTAGTATTTGCCTTATGTATTGAGGTGCTCCTATGTTGGGTGCATAAATATTTACAATTGTTATATCTTCTTCTTGGATCGATCCCTTGATCATTATGTAGTGTCCTTCTTTGTCTCTTTTAATAGTCCTTATTTTAAAGTCTATTTTGTCTGATATGAGAATTGCTGCTCCAGCTTTCTTTTGGTTTCCATTTGTATGGAATATCTTTTTCCATCCCCTTACTTTCAGTCTGTATGTGTCTCTAGGTCTGAAGTGGGTCTCTTGTAGACAGCATATATAAGGGTCTTGTTTTTGTATCCATTCAGCTAATCTGTGTCTTTTGGTGGGAGCATTTAGTCCATTTACATTTAAGGTAATTATCGATATGTATGTTCCTATTCCCATTTTCTAAATTGTTTTGGGTTCGTCATTATAGGTCTTTTCCTTCTCTTGTGTTTCTTGCCTAGAGAAGATCGTTTAGCATTTGTTGTAAAGCTGGTTTGGTGGTGCTGAACTCTCTCAGCTTTTGCTTGTCTGTAAAGGTTTTAATTTCTCCATCAAATCTGAATGAGACCCTTGCTGGGTAGAGGAATCTTGGCTGCAGGTTTTTTTCCTTCATCACTTTCAGTATGTCCTGCCACTCCCTTCTGGCTTGTAGGGTTTCTGCTGAGAGATCAGCTGTTAACCTTATGGGGATTCCCTTATGTGTTATTTGTTGTTTTTCCCTTGCTGCTTTTAATATGCTTTCTTTGTATTTAATTTTTGACAGTTTGATTAATATGTGTCTTGGCGTATTTCTCCTTGAATTTATCCTGTATAGGACTCTCTGTGCTTCCTGGACTTGACTATTTCCTTTCCCATATTAGGGAAGTTTTCAACTCTAATCTCTTCAAATATTTTCTCAGTCCCTTTCTTTTTCTCTTCTTCTTCTGGAACCCCTATAATTTGAATGTTGGTGCGTTTAATGTTGTCCCAGAGGTCTCTGAGACTGTCCTCAGTTCTTTTCATTCTTTTTTCTTTATTCTGCTCTGCAGTAGTTATTTCCACTATTTTATCTTCCAGGTCACTTATCCGTTCTTCTGCCTCAGTTATTCTGCTATTGATCCCATCGAGAGTACTTTTAATTTCATTTATTGTGTTGTTCATCGTTACTTGTTTCATCTTTATTTCTTCTAAGTCCTTGTTAACTGTTTCTTGCATTTTGTCCATTCTATTTCCAAGATTTCAGATCATCCTTACTATCATTATTCTGAATTCTTTTTCAGGTAGACTGCCTATTTCCTCTTCATTTGTTAGGTCTGGTGCATTTTTATCATGCTCCTTTATCTGCTGTGTGTTTTTCTGTCTTCTCATCTTGCTTATCTTACTGTGTTTGGGGTCTCCTTTTTGCAGACTGCAGGTTCGTAGTTCCCGCTGTTTTTGATGTCTGTCTCCAGTGGCTAAGGTTGGTTCAGTGGGTTGTGTAGGCTTCCTGGTGGAGGGGACTGGTGCCTGTGTTGTGGTGGATGAGGCTGGATCTTGTCTCTCTAGTGGGCAGGTTCACGTCTGATGGTGTGTATTGGGGTGTCTGTGGCCTTATTACGATTTTAGGCAGCCTCTCTGCTAATGGGTGGGGTTGTGTTCCTGTTTTGCTAGTTGTTTGGCATAGGTTGTCCAGCACTGTGGCTTGCTGGTCGTTGAGTGAAGCTGGGTGCTGGTGTTAAGATGGAGGTCTCTGGGAGATTTTCGCCGTTTGATATTATGTGGATCTGGGAGGTCTCTTGTGGACCAGTGTCCTGAAGTTGGCTCTCCTACCTCAGAGGCAGAGCCCTGACTCCTGGCTGGAGCACCAAGACCCTTTCATCCACACGGCTCAGAATAAAAAGGAGAAAAAATAGAGGGAATTAGTTGAAGTATGAGGAAAGAAAGAAGGAAAGGAGGGAAGGAAGAAAGAAAGAAAGAAGCAAAGAAGGAAAGAAGGGAAGAAGGAAAGAAAGGAGGGAGGAAGGAAGGATGGAGGGAAAGAAGGAAAAAAGACAGAAAGAAAGAAGATACAGTAAAAATAAAATAAAGTATAATAAAGTTATTGAATTAAAAAATTCTTATTTAGAAAAAAAAAAGGGACGGATAGAACCTTTTGACAAATGTTGGAAGCAAAGTTATACAGACAAAATCTTACACAGAAGCATACACATACACCCTCACTAAAAGAGGTAAAGGGGGAAAAATCATAAATCTTGCTGTCAGAGACCACCTCCTCAATTTGGGATGATTCGTTGTCTAAAGGAGGGAAGGAAGGAAGGAAAGAAAGAAAGAAAGAACGAAGGTAAAGTATAATAACGTTATTAAAATTAATTATTAAGAAAAAAATTTAAAAAAAAAACCATGGACGGATAGAACCCTAGGACAAATGGTGGAAGCTAGACTATACAGACAAGATCTCACACAGAAGCATACACATACACACTCACAAAAAGAGGAATAGGGAAAAAAATCATAGATCTTGCTCCTAAAGTCCACTTCCTTAATTTGGGATGATTCGTTGTCTATTCAGGTATTCCACAGATGCAGGTGCATCAAGTTGATTGTGGAGCTTTAATCCGCTGCTCCTGAGGCTGCTGGGAGAGAGTTCCCTTTCTCTTCTTTGTTCTCACAGCTCCCAGGGGCTCAGCTTTGGATTTGGCCCTGCCTCTGCGTGTAGGTCGCTGGAGGGCGTCTGTTTTGTGCTCAGACAGGACGGGGTTAAAGGAGCCGCTGATTCGGGGGCGCACTCAGGCCGTCGGGGAGGGAGGGGCACGGAGTGCGGGGCGGGCCTGCGGCGGCAAAGTCCGGCGTGACGTTGCACCAGCCTGAGGCGCGCCGTGCGTTCTCCCGGGGAAGTTGTCCCTGGATCCCGGGACCCTGGCAGTGGCGGGCTGCACAGGCTCCGCGGAAGAGGGGTGTGGAGAGTGGCCTGTGCTCGCACACAGGCCCCTTGGTGGCGGCAGCAGCAGCCTTAACGTCTCCCGCCCGTCTCTGGGGTCCGCGCTTTTAGCCGCGGTTCGCGCCCGTCTCTGGAGCTCCTTTAAGCAGTGCTCTTAAACCCCTCTCCTCACGCACCAGGATACAAAGAGGGAAGAAAAAGTCTCTTGCCTCTTCGGCAGGTGCAGACTTTTCCCCGGACTCCCTCCCGGCTAGCCGTGGTGCACTAACCCCTTCAGGCTATGTTCAAGCCGCCAACCCCAGTCCTCTCCCTGCGCTCCGTCCGAAACCGAAACCCGAGCCTCAGAGCCTCAGCTCCCAGCCCCACCAGCCCCGGCTGGTGAGCAGACAAGCCTCTCGGGCTGGTGAGTGCCGGTCGGCACCGATCCTCTGTGCGGGAATCTCCCCGCTTTGCCCTCCGCACCCCTGTGGCTGTGCTCTCCTCCGCGGCTTCGAAGCTCCCCCCTCCGCCTCCCGCAGTCTCCGCCCGCGAAGGGGCTTCCTAGTGTGTGGAAACTTTTCCTCCTTCACAGCTCCCTCCCACTGGTGCAGGTGCCGTCCCTATTCTTTTGTCTCTGTTTTTTCTTTTTTTCTTTTGCCCTACCCAGGTACGTGGGGAGTTTCTTGCCTTTTGGGAGGTCTGAGGTCTTCTGCCAGCGTTCAGTAGGTGTTCTGTAGGAGTTGTTCCACGTGTAGATGTATTTCTGGTGTATCTGTGGGGAGGAAGATGATCTCCGCGTCTTACTCTTCCGCCATCTTCAAGGTCCCCCCTCTGATACCTTTAAGTACCTTTTGTCTTATATACATGTCTTTTATGACATTTTTCACAAGTTTTAATAGTTTTTTGTTAGTGTTTGTCTTTCATGCTAAAAATGGGTAGGGAAATGACATTTCTACAACCACCATAATGCATATCTGAAAGCATAGCTAATTGATGGTGCCGTAATTTTCTGCTGCAGCCTCAGAATCCACTTAAAAACAGCAAAAACCTTAAAACAAAGGAGGAATATTTTTAAATGTTTAAATGTTGATCTTTACGTAACTCAATATTTACAATTAGGTCTTTCTGGAACCTGAACTAACTTTTCAAGCCCAGAAGAACTTCTAATAGTAAAATATTAATGAGTAAATTATCCTTTTTGCATGGAGTACCAAGAAATAGTCAATATAGGACTGGACTGTCAGTAATGACCTGATTAATATTTCTTATTACTGGTAAAAAATATATATATATCCTCTCCCCCTGATAAAGCAATTTCAGGATATGAGAAATCTATCTTTCTAAATATAAATCCAGGGCTGACAAATAATTTTTAAAATATATTTTTAAAAAATCAAATGTTTTCTGTAATATTGTACTTCCACATTTTATCTTATTTGCATCACAATTAAATCATTTGGGGGTTGTATTGATGGGCCAGATTGTCAGAGCTTTGCCTTTCCGTTATAAACAACCTTTAGAATGAAATCTCCTTTATTATATTTTTAATAAGGACCAAATGAGACTTATAGAATACATTTAATAATTTTATAGTTGGGTCGGTTATTCTGCTTTTCTTTCCTTTTTTTGAAATTTAATATGTGAAAATTGGTATTTTATAATCTTAAGGAAATCGATCAGACTGCATTTTTCAAACCTATTATCTTAGCGTGGCTTATAGTAATC
>NW_020839472.1:0-6005 GCF_003676395.1 Aethalodelphis obliquidens | reverse complement strand
TCTCTGCATCTATTGAGATGATCATATGGTTTTTCTCCTTCAATTTGTTAATATGGTGTATCACATTGATAGATTTGCATATATTGAAGAATCCTTGCATTCCTGGAATAAACCCCACTTGATCATGGTGTATGATCCTTTTAATGTGCTGTTGGATTCTGTTTGCTAGTATTTTGTTGAGGATTTTTGCATCTATGTTCATCAGTGATATTGGCCTGTAGTTTCCTTTCTTTGTGACCTCCTTGTCTGGTTTTGGTATCAAGGTGATGGTGGCCTCGTAGAAGGAGTTTGGGAGTGTTCCTCCCTCTGCTATATTTTGGAAGAGTTTGAGAAGGATAGGTGTTAGCTCTTCTCTAAATGTTTGATCGAATTCGCCTGTGAAGCCATCTGGTCCTGGGCTTTTGTTTGTTGGAAGATTTTTAATCACAGTCTCAATTTCCATGCTGGTGATTGGTCTGTTTACATTTTCTATTTCTTCCCGGTTCAGTCTCAGAAGGTTATGCTTTTCTAAGAATTTGTCTATTTCTTCCAGGTTGTCCATTTTATTGGCATATAGTTGCTTGTAGTAATCTCTCATGGTCCTTTGCATTTCTGCAGGGTCAGTTGTTACATCTCCTTTTTCATTTCTAATTCTATTGATTTCAGTTCTCCCTTTTTTTCTTGATGAGTCTGGCTAGTGGTTTATCTATTTTGTTTATCTTCTCAAAGAACCAGCCTTTAGTTTTATTGATCTTTGCTATTGTTTCCTTCATTTCTTTTTCATTTATTTCTGATCTGATTTTTATGATTTCTTTCCTTCTGCTAGCTTTGGGGTTTTTTTGTTCTTCTTTCTCTAATTGCTTGAGGTGCAAGGTTAGGTTGTTTATTCGAGATGTTTCCTGCTTCTTAAGGTGGGCTTGTATTGCTATAAACTTCCCCCTTAGAACTGCTTTTGCTGCATCCCACAGGTTTTGGGTCGTTGTGTCTCCATTGTCATTTGTTTCTAGGTATTTTTTGATTTCCTCTTTGATTTCTTCAGTGATCACTTCATTATTAAGTAGTGTATTGTTTAGCCTCCATGTGTTTGTATTTTTTACAGATCTTTTCCTGTAATTGATATCTAGTCTCATGGCGTTGTGGTCAGAAAAGATACTTGATACAATTTCAATTTTCTTAAATTTACCAAGACTTGATTTGTGACCCAAGATATGATCTATCCTGGAGAATGTTCCATGAGCACTTGAGAAAAATGTGTATTCTGTTGTTTTTGGATGGAGTGTCCTATAAATATCAATTAAGTCCATCTTGTTTAATGTATCATTTAAAGCTTGTGTTTCCTTATTTATTTTCATTTTGGATGATCTGTCCATGGGTGAAAGTGGGGTGTTTAAGTCCCCTACTATGAATGTGTTACTGTCGATTTCCCCTTTTATGGCTGTTAGTATTTGCCTTATGTATTGAGGTGCTCCTATGTTGGGTGCATAAATATTTACAATTGTTATATCTTCTTCTTGGATCGATCCCTTGATCATTATGTAGTGTCCTTCTTTGTCTCTTTTAATAGTCCTTATTTTAAAGTCTATTTTGTCTGATATGAGAATTGCTGCTCCAGCTTTCTTTTGGTTTCCATTTGTATGGAATATCTTTTTCCATCCCCTTACTTTCAGTCTGTATGTGTCTCTAGGTCTGAAGTGGGTCTCTTGTAGACAGCATATATAAGGGTCTTGTTTTTGTATCCATTCAGCTAATCTGTGTCTTTTGGTGGGAGCATTTAGTCCATTTACATTTAAGGTAATTATCGATATGTATGTTCCTATTCCCATTTTCTAAATTGTTTTGGGTTCGTCATTATAGGTCTTTTCCTTCTCTTGTGTTTCTTGCCTAGAGAAGATCGTTTAGCATTTGTTGTAAAGCTGGTTTGGTGGTGCTGAACTCTCTCAGCTTTTGCTTGTCTGTAAAGGTTTTAATTTCTCCATCAAATCTGAATGAGACCCTTGCTGGGTAGAGGAATCTTGGCTGCAGGTTTTTTTCCTTCATCACTTTCAGTATGTCCTGCCACTCCCTTCTGGCTTGTAGGGTTTCTGCTGAGAGATCAGCTGTTAACCTTATGGGGATTCCCTTATGTGTTATTTGTTGTTTTTCCCTTGCTGCTTTTAATATGCTTTCTTTGTATTTAATTTTTGACAGTTTGATTAATATGTGTCTTGGCGTATTTCTCCTTGAATTTATCCTGTATAGGACTCTCTGTGCTTCCTGGACTTGACTATTTCCTTTCCCATATTAGGGAAGTTTTCAACTCTAATCTCTTCAAATATTTTCTCAGTCCCTTTCTTTTTCT
Source organism: Aethalodelphis obliquidens (assembly GCF_003676395.1). NCBI lineage: Eukaryota > Metazoa > Chordata > Mammalia > Artiodactyla > Delphinidae > Aethalodelphis > Aethalodelphis obliquidens. Next base: position 3,688 of record NW_020839472.1, on the reverse strand, counting down.
CTTCTTCTTCTGGAACCCCTATAATTTGAATGTTGGTGCGTTTAATGTTGTCCCAGAGGTCTCTGAGACTGTCCTCAGTTCTTTTCATTCTTTTTTCTTTATTCTGCTCTGCAGTAGTTATTTCCACTATTTTATCTTCCAGGTCACTTATCCGTTCTTCTGCCTCAGTTATTCTGCTATTGATCCCATCGAGAGTACTTTTAATTTCATTTATTGTGTTGTTCATCGTTACTTGTTTCATCTTTATTTCTTCTAAGTCCTTGTTAACTGTTTCTTGCATTTTGTCCATTCTATTTCCAAGATTTCAGATCATCCTTACTATCATTATTCTGAATTCTTTTTCAGGTAGACTGCCTATTTCCTCTTCATTTGTTAGGTCTGGTGCATTTTTATCATGCTCCTTTATCTGCTGTGTGTTTTTCTGTCTTCTCATCTTGCTTATCTTACTGTGTTTGGGGTCTCCTTTTTGCAGACTGCAGGTTCGTAGTTCCCGCTGTTTTTGATGTCTGTCTCCAGTGTCTAAGGTTGGTTCAGTGGGTTGTGTAGGCTTCCTGGTGGAGGGGACTAGTGCCTGTGTTGTGGTGGATGAGGCTGGATCTTGTCTCTCTAGTGGGCAGGTTCACGTCTGATGGTGTGTTTTGGGGTGTCTGTGGCCTTATTACGATTTTAGGCAGCCTCTCTGCTAATGGGTGGGGTTGTGTTCCTGTTTTGCTAGTTGTTTGGCATAGGTTGTCCAGCACTGTGGCTTGCTGGTCGTTGAGTGAAGCTGGGTGCTGGTGTTAAGATGGAGGTCTCTGGGAGATTTTCGCCGTTTGATATTATGTGGATCTGGGAGGTCTCTTGTGGACCAGTGTCCTGAAGTTGGTTCTCCTACCTCAGAGGCAGAGCCCTGACTCCTGGCTGGAGCACCAAGACCCTTTCATCCACACGGCTCAGAATAAAAAGGAGAAAAAATAGAGGGAATTAGTTGAAGTATGAGGAAAGAAAGAAGGAAAGGAGGGAAGGAAGAAAGAAAGAAAGAAGCAAAGAAGGAAAGAAGGGAAGAAGGAAAGAAAGGAGGGAGGAAGGAAGGATGGAGGGAAAGAAGGAAAAAAGACAGAAAGAAAGAAGATACAGTAAAAATAAAATAAAGTATAATAAAGTTATTGAATTAAAAAATTCTTATTTAGAAAAAAAAAAGGGACGGATAGAACCTTTTGACAAATGTTGGAAGCAAAGTTATACAGACAAAATCTTACACAGAAGCATACACATACACCCTCACTAAAAGAGGTAAAGGGGGAAAAATCATAAATCTTGCTGTCAGAGACCACCTCCTCAATTTGGGATGATTCGTTGTCTAAAGGAGGGAAGGAAGGAAGGAAAGAAAGAAAGAAAGAACGAAGGTAAAGTATAATAACGTTATTAAAATTAATTATTAAGAAAAAAATTTAAAAAAAAAACCATGGACGGATAGAACCCTAGGACAAATGGTGGAAGCTAGACTATACAGACAAGATCTCACACAGAAGCATACACATACACACTCACAAAAAGAGGAATAGGGAAAAAAATCATAGATCTTGCTCCTAAAGTCCACTTCCTTAATTTGGGATGATTCGTTGTCTATTCAGGTATTCCACAGATGCAGGTGCATCAAGTTGATTGTGGAGCTTTAATCCGCTGCTCCTGAGGCTGCTGGGAGAGATTTCCCTTTCTCTTCTTTGTTCTCACAGCTCCCAGGGGCTCAGCTTTGGATTTGGCCCTGCCTCTGCGTGTAGGTCGCTGGAGGGCGTCTGTTTTGTGCTCAGACAGGACGGGGTTAAAGGAGCCGCTGATTCGGGGGCGCACTCAGGCCGGCGGGGAGGGAGGGGCACGGAGTGCGGGGCGGGCCTGCGGCGGCAAAGTCCTGCGTGACTTTGCACCAGCCTGAGGCGCGCCGTGCGTTCTCCCGGGGAAGTTGTCCCTGGATCCCGGGAACCTGGCAGTGGCGGGCTGCACAGGCTCCGCGGAAGAGGGGTGTGGAGAGTGGCCTGTGCTCGCACACAGGCCCCTTGGTGTCGGCAGCAGCAGCCTTAGCGTCTCCCGCCCGTCTCTGGGGTCCGCGCTTTTAGCCGCGGCTCGCGCCCGTCTCTGGAGCTCCTTTAAGCAGTGCTCTTAAACCCCTCTCCTCACGCACCAGGATACAAAGAGGGAAGAAAAAGTCTCTTGCCTCTTCGGCAGGTGCAGACTTTTCCCCGGACTCCCTCCCGGCTAGCCGTGGTGCACTAACCCCTTCAGGCTATGTTCAAGCCGCCAACCCCAGTCCTCTCCCTGCGCTCCGTCCGAAACCGAAACCCGAGACTCAGAGCCTCAGCTCCCAGCCCCACCCGCCCCGGCGGGTGAGCAGACAAGCCTCTCGGGCTGGTGAGTGCCGGTCGGCACCGATCCTCTGTGCGGGAATCTCCCCGCTTTGCCCTCCGCACCCCTGTGGCTGTGCTCTCCTCCGCGGCTTCGAAGCTCCCCCCTCCGCCTCCCGCAGTCTCCGCCCGCGAAGGGGCTTCCTAGTGTGTGGAAACTTTTCCTCCTTCACAGCTCCCTCCCACTGGTGCAGGTGCCTTCCCTATTCTTTTGTCTCTGTTTTTTCTTTTTTTCTTTTGCCCTACCCAGGTACGTGGGGAATTTCTTGCCTTTTGGGAGGTCTGAGGTCTTCTGCCAGCCTTCAGTAGGTGTTCTGTAGGAGTTGTTCCACGTGTAGATGTATTTCTGGTGTATCTGTGGGGAGGAAGGTGATCTCCGCGTCTTACTCTTCCGCCATCTTCAAGGTCCCCCCTCTGATATCTTTAAGTACCTTTTGTCTTATATACATGTCTTTTATGACATTTTTCACAAGTTTTAATAGTTTTTTGTTAGTGTCTGTCTTTCATGCTAAAAATAGGTAGGGAAATGACATTTCTACAACCACCATAATGCATATATGAAAGCATAGCTAATTGATGGTGCCGTAATTCTCTGCTGCAGCCTCAGAATCCACTTAAAAACAGCAAAAACCTTAAAACAAAGGAGGAATATTTTTAAATGTTTAGATGTTGATCTTTACATAACTCAGTATTTACAATTAGGTCTTTCTGGAACCTGAACTAACTTTTCAAGTCCAGAAGAACTTCTAATAGTAAAATATTAATGAGTAAATTATCCTTTTTGCATGGAGTACCAAGAAATAGTCAATATAGGACTGGACTGTCAGTAATGACCTGATTAATATTTCTTATTACTGGTAAAAAATATATATATATATGCTCTCCCCCTGATAAAGCAATTTCAGGATACGAGAAATCTATCTTTCTAAATATAAATCCAGGGCTGACAAATAATTTTTAAAATATATTTTTAAAAAATCAAATGTTTTCTGTAATATTGTACTTCCACATTTTATCTTATTTGCATCACAATTAAATCATTTGGGGGTTGTATTGATGGGCCAGATTGTCAGAGCTTTGCCTTTCCGTTATAAACAACCTTTAGAATGAAATCTCCTTTATTATATTTTTAATAAGGACCAAATGAGACTTATAGAATACATTTAATAATTTTATAGTTGGGTCGGTTATTCTGCTTTTCTTTCCTTTTTTTGAAATTTAATATGTGAAAATTGGTATTTTATAATCTTAAGGAAATCGATCAGACTGCATTTTTCAAACCTATTATCTTAGCGTGGCTTATAGTAATC
>NW_020839471.1:0-6006 GCF_003676395.1 Aethalodelphis obliquidens | reverse complement strand
CGTGGGACCTCAGACCACGTAGGACAAGGCATGTGTCGAGGACCAGTGAGTGTCCGTTGTTGCAGCACATCCATCCTTGTCGGGCCGGCCCCACTCCCACGAAGGCTTGGTCTATTAACACAGGGGACCCTGCAAGGGAATTTTCTGTCTGCTGGCTCACTGAAGCTGGGTGTTTGGGGGACATGGGGCAGTCTGCAGTTTTGGTGAAGACATTGTTATCTCCAGGGAAAGAGGTGGACACTCAGTCGCCTCTCTGTGGATGGTCTAGTCCTCTGGGTGTCATGTCTCTTCTTGGGGGTCACTGGGGCTTTATCCTCACTCCGTGGGGTACAGGAGGGGAGGGATGGACACGTCCTGGGCTCACTGTGCCTGGGCTCCTGGGGAGGAGCTCTCTGGCCCACATGTTCACAGGCCTCTGTCACTCCTGCTCGACAGCCTCCTCCAGAGACTTGGCAAGAGGACCTGCCCTGTGAAACGGGGCGCCTGGGTCGGGGGGCTTGTGGGTCCCTTCTCAGATGGCCACACTCAAGTCTTGGGGTGGGTGCGGTGGCCTGTGGCCACTCGCCAAGTCACCACGCTGCTGCGGCTCCTTTCTGGGGCCTGAGATGTCCCAGGGGTGGCTGGGTGAGGGGGGGAGTTTGCTGTGACAGAGAAGTGTGGGACAGGGGTCCTGGGCCCTGGGTCCCTCCTCGAGGAGGAGTGGGGGTCATGCCCAGCGGGGGTGAGGCCGGTGACGGTCCTGGGTGTCAGCAGGCACAGTGCCACGCCCCGCAGGCCGGGTGTGGGATTCCTGTGGCCCCGGCACAGAACACCAGACGGGGGGCAGGGTTGGGACAGGGGACTTTTTCTCTCAAGCCTGGAGCCTGAGGTCAAGGTGCTGGGGGCCCGCTCCTCCATGGGTTCTGGGGTCAGTCGGTCCCAGACCACTCCCAGCCCCGTCTCCGTCTCTGCCATGACATCGCCTTCTCCCCCGTGTGTCTGGGTCCAAATGCCCCCCATGAGGATGCCCGCACACAGGTCAGTGACCTCAGCTCACCCCGGGCAGCTCTGTGGTGGCCCATCTGCACACCAAGTCCCATTCTGAGGTCCCGGGGAGTCCGTCTTCCGGGGCCTCTTGAGGTGACAATCCTCGTGGTCGACACAGCTCGTGGGGGCGTGTGGGTCCCCCAGGCCGGAATCCAGGAGCCTCACGGAGGAAGCCATGTCCTGACTCAGGGAGGATGGACGGACGGGCGGAGGGGGGAGGGAGGCCGAGGGGTGGTCAGCCCTGCCCTCCGGGTACGGGGGAGTCTCTAGAGGGCCGGGCCGGAGCTGGCGGGGGACGCGGCGGTCAGAGGCGGGCGGCCTGGGCTGCGAGGGGTGATGTCACTTAGGGGCAGGGGCACGGGGGCCTCATGGATGCCCTCTGTCTGCTCCTACGAAGGCGGCCGGCCGCGGGCTCCCAGCCAGGTTGGGCCAAGCGTGGAGCGGTTTGAAGACACACCCCAGGGCCACCTTCGAGAAGGGTCTTGTGCCTGGGGACACGGAGCCTCCAGCCTGCCGGGGAGTGTGTGGGCTGGTGGCACGTGGGGCTGCCTCAGGGCCCTGAGGAGCTCGAGATGCCTGCTCCAGGCCTCACCTGGTCCGGGACGGAGGGCGGCTGCCCAGGGCCTCCTGCTTCGGGCACCGCCCCTGGGCTGGGCGGGGCCAGCGGGTCCCCTGACCCGTCCCTGCAGCCAAGCTGAGGCTGCTGAGCGCCCAGGGCCGGAGCACGGCCTGTGGGTGGGATGTGCGCGGGGAGGTCGCAGGACAGTGGTGGGGCGCCCGCATCAACAGAGGCGGGTCATCCACTGGACATACGACAGGAGCGAGCGGGACAGCAAGGCAGCCCGACGCCCAGCTCGGGTGGGGAGGCGGCTGTGTGTCCTCCATCATCAGCACCCAGACGCGTGTGTAGAGATGCTCGTCCAGATACCGAGGGGCTCTTTCCTCCGATGCCTCGTGTCTCATCATCTGGCAGGTGTGGGGGTCCTGGGGCGACTGTGACAACATGCCGCAAGCTGGGGGGGGGTCACAACAGCAGAGATTTCTCTCTCGCAGCTCTGGACGCTGGAAATACACAATGAAGGTGTGGTTGGTTCCTTCTGGAACTTCAGGGAATATGCCCTGGCCTCTCCCGGCTTCTCTGGTCTCCAGAAGTCCTTGGGCCCGTGGACTTGGGGCTGCATCACCCCCACCTCTGCCTCCATCATCACGTGGCTTCTCCTCTGTGTCTGTGTCCAGATTTCCCTCTTCTTATAAGGACACCACCTGCTGGGTTTAGGGCTCTCCCTAATCCAGCATGACCTCATCTTAACCACATCTGCAAAGACCCTGTTTCAGAAATAAGGCCTGATTCTGGGGTCAGAACGGATGTAAATTGGGGGAGGGGGGACACTACTGAACCCACAGTAGTAAGTGAGGTGTTAGCGGATGGAGGGAACGAGAAGTGCACACCGAACTGACAGGGCATCGTCAGACTGAAAACCGAGGGAGGCAGCTCAGGTATTAACGGATCAGTTTATTATCGGGTAGTTTACTCACAGGGTGGGATTGGGATGTGGTGAACAACGACCGGAAGCTTGTGCTGCCGCGCTCTGCATGGCCAAGGGGCCACCGGGACAAGTTATGGTTAATTTGTGGGCGGGGTGTGCTTGGAAACAGGACACACATTCCTAAGTCAAGGTTCATGAATGGGTAACTGGCCTCATGGGCAGCGGGAACACGTCAGTGAAGGTCTTCCTTGTTTGGGGACTAACAAAGCATAGAGGTCACCTGGTCCCGATAATTACTAAACAGCCTCTATTAACTACAAAAGGCTTGAGGACAGAGAAGTGACTGACCACACAGTACAGTCCTGGGTAAGTTCAGCGGAAGGACGAGCCCAGGGTGGCATCAGTTATGCTGACAGCCTTACATGGCGGGGAGGCAGGCCTGGGGAAGGTGCGGGCTTGAGTTCCGCAGGTGCCCCAGAGAAAGGGACGTGGGCTGGCAGTGGGGTGGGCCTTGCACCTCGAGTGGAACAGAGGCGTGGCCCTCAGAAGTAACCTGACACTTGTTCGTAGGGACCCCTCTGTGCAGGGTGGACACACCTGTGTCCAGGGTCATGTCCTGCTGCATGGGGCCCGACCTCTGCGTGACCTCTGCTGGCTGTCCTGAGTGGGAGTATATTGTGTCAGGAGCCTCAGGTAGGACATCCTCCGGGTTTGGAGGTCAGTTTTGGTCGGGGAGGGGTGAGGGTTCAACTCTGCCGCCGTAAGAGTGGCGTCCACACATCGAGGGGCCAGTGTTATCAGTTTACCTGAGGAAACACACTTTCAGGTACCCCTTGCGTTACGGGAAAATCCTGTCTCTAACATGTGGGTGTTCAGGTAGCTGGAAGTGCTCTGGCCTTACTCTGTGGCTGGGCCCGTGCTCCTGCAGCTCCTGAAGACTGACTGCAGCACCGTTGACTTCACCTGGCAGGTCCCAGGCTTGGGGCGAGGGAGATTGGGCAACAGCCTTGGTGTCCAGGGCTGCAGTCAGGCAGTGCCCGGCCACCGGCCTCATGGGGCTGTTCACAGTGCAATGACAAATCCAAACGGATTCTGTCCTGTGCTGTTGGGAACGAGTCCTGGGTCTGCCTCTGGGCTGTCCCTGTGTGGGGTTGTTCATGCCCTCATTTACACTCCATGGCCCCCACGAGGTCACCTGGGGTCCCAGAAATCACCTGGGAAAGCCAACAGGTTCTCTTGGCAGAAATGGAAATTCCCTGAGGTGTCAAGTTGTTGATGTGACGAATTATTTTTTTTAGTTGTGATTAAAATATATGTAACATAAAATGCACCATTTACCATTAACTTGAACAACTCAGTGGTATTGATCACATTCACAATGTTGAACCAGCACCACCTCCATCTGGTTGTAAAACATTCTCACCCCCCAAAAGGAGACCCCTCCCCCCCCAGCCCTCGGCACCACTAACCCCCTCCTGTCTCTGTGGCTTTGCCTCTAATGGACATTTCATATAAATGGAATCATAGTTTGTGGTTGTTCTTGGCTGAATGTTTCTGTCCCTCCAAAATTCACATGTTGAAATCCTTACCCCCAAGGTGATGGTATTAGGAGGTCGTGCTTTTGGGAAGTGATTAGGTCATGAGGGTGGAGCCCCTATTATGGGATTAGTGTCCTTATAAAAGAGACGTCAGAGAGCTCCCTCACATCTTCTCCATGTGAGGACACAGGGAGAAGGTTCCACGTACAACCAAGAAGAGAGCCTCACCAGAACCTGACCGTAGTGGCATCCTGATCTCTGACTTCTGTCCTCCAGAACTGTAGGAAATACATTTCTGTTGAATACCCCAGCCTGGTAGTTTCTTACGGCAGCCCAAGCAGACTAAGACAGTGTCCTTCTGTGCCTGGCTTCTCTCACTGAGCATGTGTTCTTGAGGATCGTCAACATTGTAACGAATGTCAGTGCTTCACTCCTTTTCATGGCTGAGTACTATTCTATTGTGTGGATGGAGCACATTGTGTGTATCTGTTCTCTGTTTACCTGTTCATGGTCATTTGGGTGGTTTCCACGTGTTGGCTGCTGTGAGTCATGCTGCTATGAACATGCATGTGCAAGTGTTTGTGTGGACGTGTGGTTTCCTTTCTCCGGGGTTTATACATAGGAGTGGAATTGCCGGGCCTTGTAGCGACTCCGTGCTTGACACTTTAAGGACCTGCCAGACTGTCTTCCAAGGTTGTGGCACCATTTCACATTCCCACTGGCGCTGTTTGAAGCTTCCAATTTCTTCCCTTTTTATTGTCTGTCTTTTGGATTCTAGCACCTTAGTGGGAATGAAATGCTATGTCATGGGTGTTCTGTCAGCCCATCAGACCCTCACCCCTTTTATACCAAGTACTTTGTAACACCCCCCTCGCTTTCTGAAATCAGATGCAGAGATAAGATAATCTCTCTACACATATAATTTAAGTATAATTATGTATATGTGTGTATGCATCTCTAGTTACAATAGAGAGAGCTAAAGATAAATACATTTTATTGAAATAATACCTAACTTAATAGGTGAATGCTTGGCTTCAACTACACTAAGTAATCAGATGTTTGCTTAAATTTTTCTTCAATTTAGATTTAGGAAAAGGCAGGTAACATTCAACTCGATTCAAACTTTATACTTAATGTTTTTAAATGAGAACAAATAGGCATTGTTGTATAGAATTCGAATTACTTTGGTGACAGCAATCCTGGTGCATTTACTGACAATTCAGAAACTCTGAGCCACTTTACCAGGAGATTTGATTTTCCAAAATGTCAGAGAATTCTTGGTAAAGTTCTCAATAACTGTGAGAACAAGCTTTCCTAGAATCACGTGGTTGTTCTATTCCTGCAAAATTCAGTATATCTTAAAGCCATATAGAAATAACTTGTGTGTAAAGCAGAAGAGAGTCAGATTCTCAGCTCAGAAAATCACGAGCAGGTCCTTCCCAGGAAGGGCGGGCAGGCCCAGGACAGTGCCTAAAACAACCGTCAAATACATAGTTCTATAAGATCAGTGATTGTAACAGTGTAACTCTAGATATGGGAAGACTCTACAAGAGGGAGCCATTTCCTGGACCATAACACTAGTAGGACAGGCGACCCAGCGGCTCTGGACTACTGTTAACAGGGCCTAGTCCAGTAACAGCACATTGAGTGGCCTATCAGGAAATCCTCGCCTGAAGTGGGAATGCGTATTCCAGGTGCCGTGGGATAAATTGGTCATGAAACGCCTCCTAAACCTTGGTCAAAATTAAGACCAAAAGAGAGGGGATTGTAACATAAAGAAAGTTGCCCACGATTCAGTTCTACAAGAATTAAGTCATCAACCACCACAATAGCTGACTTACAGGACACCCTGAAAGGAATTCAGGGCAAAGGTCAGGATGCGGCACTTTGTGCTCTGGGCCAGAACCGGCCCGCAGAGAGTTCGATATTTTCAGAGAAAATTTTTATGAACCTGG
>NW_020839470.1:0-6009 GCF_003676395.1 Aethalodelphis obliquidens | reverse complement strand
CTGTACTACCCAAAGCAATCTACAGATTCAGTGCAATCCCTATCAAATTACCAATGGCATTTTTTACAGAACTAGAACAAAAAATCTTAAAATTTGTATGGAGACACAAAAGACCCCGAATAGCCAAAGCAGTCTTGAGGGAAAAAAACGGAGCTGGAGGAATCAGACTCCCTGACTTCAGACTATACTACAAAGCTACAGTAATCAAGACAATATACTACTGGCACAAAAACAGAAACATAGGTCAATGGAACAAGATAGAAAGCCCATAGATAAACCCACACACCTATTGTCAACTAATCTATGACAAAGGATTCAAGGATATACAATGGAGAAAAGACGGTCTCTTCAATAAGTGGTGCTGGGAAAACTGGACAGCTACATGTAAAAGAACGAAATTAGAATGCTCCCTAACACCATACACAAAAATAAACTTAAAATGGATTAGAGACATAAATGTAAGACTGGACACTATAAAACTCTTAGAGGAAAACATAGGAAGAACACTCTTTGACATAAATCTCAGCAAGATCTTTTTTGATCCACCTCCTAGAGCAATGGAAATAAAAGGAAAAATAAGCAAATGAGACCTAATGAAACTTCAAAGCTTTTGCACAGCAAAGGAAACCATAAACAAGATGAAAAGACAGCCCTCAGAATGGGACAAAATATTTACAAATGAATCAATGGACAAAGGATTAATCTCCAAAATATATAAACAGCTCATGCAGCTCAATATTAAAAAAACAAACAACCCAATCCAAAAATGGGCAGAAGACCTAAATAGACATTTCTCCAAAGAGGACATACAGATGGCCAAGAAGCACATGAAAAGCTGCTGAACATCACTAATTATTAGAGAGATGCAAATCAAAACTACAATAAGGTATCACCTCACACCAGTTAGAATGGGCATCATCAGAAAATCTACAAACAACAAATGCTGGAGAGGGTGTGGAGAAAAGGGAACCCTCTTGCACTGTTGGTGGGAGTGTAAATTGATGCAGCCACTATGGAGGACAGTATGGAGCTTCCTTAGAGAACTAAAAATAGAATTACCATATGGTCCAGCAATCCTACTACTGGGCATATACCCAGAGAAAACCATAATTCAAAAAGACACATGCACCCCAATGTTCATTGCAGCACTATTTATAATAGCCAGGTCATGGAAGCAACCTAAATGCCCATCGTCAGACGAATGGACAAAGAAGATGTGGTACATATATACAATGCAATATTACTCAGCCATAAAAAGGAACGAAATTGGGTCATTTGTTGAGATGTGGATGGATCTAGAGACTGTCGTACAGAGTGAAGTAAGTCAGAAAGAGAAAACTAACTATTGAATATTAACGCATATATGTGGAACCTAGAAAAATGGTACAGATGAACCGGTTTGCAGGGCAGAAATTGAGACACAGATGTAGAGAACAAACGTATGGACACCAAGGGGGGAAAGCGGCGGTGGTGGTGGTGGTGGTAGTGTGATGAATTGGGCGATGGGGATTGACATGTATACACTGATGTGTATAAAATTGATTAAAAAAAAAAAAAAGCCCAAACATCAAGTGTTGGAAAGGATGTAGAGAAACTGGAAGACTTGTGCACTGTTGGTGGGAATGTAAAATGATACAGTCATTGTGGAAAAGAACGTGGCAGTTCCTCAAAAAGTTAAAAATAGAATTACTAGATAATTCAGTAATTCCACTACTGGCTAAGTACTCAAAAGAATTTAAAACTGGGTCTCGAAGGGAAATTTGTACATCCATTTTCATGGCAGCACTATTCACATTAGCTAAAACATGGAAGCAACTCAAGTGTCCGTCACTGATGAATGGATAAGCAAAATGTAGTATATACAGCCTTAAAAAAAAAGGAATTCTTCAATATGCTACAGGATGGGTGAACCTTGAGGACACTATGCTAAGTGAAATAAGCCAGTCACAAAAAAGACAAATACTATATGATTCCACTTATTTGAGGTACTTAGAATAGCCCAAATCATAAAGACAGAAATTGCAATCGTGGTTGCCAGGGGCTGAGGCGGGGGCAGGCTGGGGAGTTGTTTATATAAGGAAAAGAGTTTAAGTTTCACAGGATGAAAAGAGTTTTGGGGATGGATGATGGCAATGGTTGTACAACAATGTGACTGTATTTTAATACCACTGAACTGTACACTTAAAAATGGTTAAGATGGGAAATTTTATGATGTGTATTTTACCACAAGAAAAAAAAATACATCCACACAAAATCTTAAAAAAAAAAAAAACACTTCAGCAATTTCCCCACTCAAGACATGTATAATGGAAGCATCATTGTCAATGTGGAATGTTTCATTGATGTCAACTTAATTTATACTTTTAGCTGATAAACTTTTAGCAAAAGGTGGTCTTCTCCTTAGTGATAGGAAATCCTTCAAAGTATTCATCTGTGGATTTAGCTTCAAACACTACTGTAAACCAAAGTCCAAGCACAGACTTTTAATTTTGAAATAATCTTAGATTTTCAGAAAAGTTGCAAAGATACTACAGAGTTCCCATATACTCTGCACCCATCTTCCACTAATGTTAAGTAACCATGGCACATTTGCCAAAACTAAGAAATTAACAATGGTATCATACTATTCCTTAATGCCCACACTTTATCAGATTTCACCAGTTTTCCCATTAATGACCTTTTTTCTGTTCTAGGATCCAATCCAGGTTACCCCGTTGCATTTAATCATCATGTCTCCTTGGTCTCCTTGAGTCTGTGGCAGTTTCTCAGTCACTCCTTTTTATAACCTTTTATAACCTTGGTGTGCTGGTCAGGTATTTTGTAAAATGTCACTCGATTTGAGTTTGTCTGATTTTTCTCATGATTAGTGTGTGGTTATGCATCATATCAATGACAAGCACTTTTAATATTGATTTATCACCGTAATTCCAAGCCTTAGCACCTGTATTAATGGCATCCTGAGGACTGAACTTTTCCAGGAAGTCTTTGATGCTGAGGCCCCCGTTAACTGCTGCAAGCAAGCACCTAGGGCAATTTTTGTCTTATTTCTTAAGTGATTTTACTTGTTCTTCCCGGAGGGTAAAATTTCACATTGGCATCACAGGAGGTTCAGGGTAGGCATGTGGAGCACTTCTTTAGGAAGAGTAAAACCTCACAGTCCTCCCTGAGCAGGCTGCCTGCAGTGAACGCCCACTGCCATGGTAAAATCCTTCTTGACCCGTCACAGTACAGTAAGTCCCCTACTTACGAAGTCTCCGTTCAGAGAGCACCATTCGTCAGTCCAATTTGTAAGTCCAGCAGTTAGCCTAGGTACCCAACTAACACAGTTGGCTATATAGTACTGTACTGTAATAGTTTTATAATATTTTTCACACAAATAATACGTAAAAAACAGAAAAAATAAAACATTTTTAATCTTACAGTATGGTACCTTGAAAAGTACAGTAGTACAGTACAACAGCTGGTATACAGGGGCTGGCATCAAATGAACAGGCAAGAAGAGTTACTGACTGGGGGAGGGAGAGGAGTGGGAGATGGTAGAGCTCCTCAGCAATAGGAGACGGAGGGCAAGCTGCAATGTCACTCACACCTGACATTATGGCACAGGTTCTGGTTCCTTGTTGGATTCAATTCTACCTACCCTCTTCAAAAAACGATACAGTGATGTCTGGGTGGTAGCTCTTTTTTTCTCGTCACAAATGACCCAGTAGCACTGGATTGCATACTGAATGGCTGCTGCAACCTTTGTGTACCATTCTACGTTTGGGTCCTGTGCCTCAGAAACTAACAGTACCTCCTCAAGGAAAATCCCCTTGCCATTTCCTGTGCTGTGAATCTCTTTGGTTCTTTAGTTACTTCTCCTCTTGTCTCTTCATCCTTTCTCTGGGCCTCCAATTGCATCAGGTCTTCATTAGTAAGCTCCTCATCTTGCACAGCAGGGCGTTCAGTGAAGTTGTCCTCTTGCTGATCTAGTTCCAGCTTCTCGCTGAGGGTCACTCAGTTGCTGAAGACCTCTTTGGACTCCTCATCCACCTTCTCAAATCTACGAAAATCGTGAACAAACTGCAGGCAAAGTTTCTTCCAAACCTCATTCATGGTGACTGCTGTAAACTCACGCCAAGCAAAGTCAATGTTTTTTATGGCCTTGTAGATGTTATAGTCCTTCCAAAATTGTCACAAGGTTGTTCCTGATTCATCACTTGCCTTTACTGCCTGATGAAAAGTGTGATGTGAATCATATTTCTTGAAAGCCTCTATAACTCCTTGGTCCATAGGTTGGATGAGCGACGTAGTATTCGGTGGTAGATGCAGTACTTTGACATTGGGATGAAAGTCATCCATGAATGGGGGGTGGCCCAGAGCATTGTCGAGCAGCAAAAGAATTTGAATAGGATGTCCTTCTTCAAGCAATATTCCTCTACCTCCGGGATAAAGTGGTGGAAAAACCAGTCCTGGAAAATGGCCTGTGTAACCCAGGCTTTGGGGTTACTCTTCCACACAACAGGAAGCGAGCCCTTGGCTATGTCTTTTAGGGCTCTTGGGTTCTCTGAATGATAAACTAAGAGAGGCTTCAGCTTCATATTGCCAGAAGCATTGCCACCAAACAACAGAGTTAGCCTATCCTTTGCTGAGTTATACCCTGACATCAACATTTTCTCCTTCCTGATGTAACTTCGGTCTGGCATCCTCTTCCAGTACAGTCCTGTCTCATCCACATTAAAAACCTGCTTGGGTAAATACATGCCTTCATCAAGAATTTCTAGAAGTGTTGCAGGAGACTCCCGGGCAGCTACCGTATCTGCACTTACTGCCTCACCACTTACTTTTACATTGTGAAGTTTGGCTGTAGCCTTGAACAGGTGAAACTAGCCATGGTTGGCATTAAAAGATGCGCCCTTTGATTCTTCACTGTGTTTCTTCTTCAAGTCTTCATAAAGGCTTTTAGCTTTCTCTTGAAACAGCATTAAGGTAAGCGGGACTCGACCACGGATGCTGATCCTGTATCCACACCGAGAAGTTTCTCCATCTCCTCCATCACTTTTCCATGCTTCGATATTATTGTTGACATCATCGGCACAGCAGACTTCACAGGTTCCATGATCTTGTCTGTGTTCTTTCGAATCGTGCCGATGGTTGGAACAATTCATGTTATAAGAACAAGCGATGTCTACCATCTTTTCGCCTCGCTCCACTCTCTCAGTTATTTTCACTCTTGCTTCCATTGTTATCACTTGGCGCTTCTTAGCTGTACCAGCTACATCACCACTGCTTTTACACTTGCTTCCGGACATCCGGGGCTTGAAATATAGATACTGTACTACTGTATTCTATACAGTACTGTACAGTAAAGTACACAAAAGCACAGCCACAGGTAGAGGATGCACACACGTGACAATGTACGCCAGACACATGAACTAACAACGTGGTTTGAAAGTTCGAAACTTGAAGGTTCACATGTAGGGTACTTACTGTATTTCTCTAGCTACCTATGTTTTGGTTGCATAGTGCAGCCCAGGTAAGGCATGTACACCTTTTGGACATCTTGGAGGCTGCTCTTTCCAGTCACTGCCAGTTTTGTCTAGCGTGGGCAGCAGCTGTGGCACACCCAAGACCTGTGGATCTCACTCTTCAGAGTTGTTGATGTCTTTCCAGGAATGTATCTCCAGGAAAGAGCTGTTTCATCAGCAGTGTCAGTTTGCTCAAGAATAAGGTTTTTACCAGGTATGATTACACCATATTAACAAATTGAAGAATAAAAACCATATGATCCTCTCAATAGATGCAGAAAAAGCTTTTGACAAAATACAACACCATTTATGATAAAATCTCTCCAGAAAGTGGGCATAGAGGGAACCTACCTCAACATAATAAAGGTCATATACGACAAACCCACAGCAAACATCATTCTCAATGGTGAAAAACTGAAAGCATTTCCTCTAAGATCAGGAACAAGACAAGGTTGCTCACTCTCACCACTATTATTCAACATAGTTTTGCAAGTCCTAGCCA
>NW_020839469.1:0-6009 GCF_003676395.1 Aethalodelphis obliquidens | reverse complement strand
CTGTACTACCCAAAGCAATCTACAGATTCAGTGCAATCCCTATCAAATTACCAATGGCATTTTTTACAGAACTAGAACAAAAAATCTTAAAATTTGTATGGAGACACAAAAGACCCCGAATAGCCAAAGCAGTCTTGAGGGAAAAAAACGGAGCTGGAGGAATCAGACTCCCTGACTTCAGACTATACTACAAAGCTACAGTAATCAAGACAATATACTACTGGCACAAAAACAGAAACATAGGTCAATGGAACAAGATAGAAAGCCCATAGATAAACCCACACACCTATTGTCAACTAATCTATGACAAAGGATTCAAGGATATACAATGGAGAAAAGACGGTCTCTTCAATAAGTGGTGCTGGGAAAACTGGACAGCTACATGTAAAAGAACGAAATTAGAATGCTCCCTAACACCATACACAAAAATAAACTTAAAATGGATTAGAGACATAAATGTAAGACTGGACACTATAAAACTCTTAGAGGAAAACATAGGAAGAACACTCTTTGACATAAATCTCAGCAAGATCTTTTTTGATCCACCTCCTAGAGCAATGGAAATAAAAGGAAAAATAAGCAAATGAGACCTAATGAAACTTCAAAGCTTTTGCACAGCAAAGGAAACCATAAACAAGATGAAAAGACAGCCCTCAGAATGGGACAAAATATTTACAAATGAATCAATGGACAAAGGATTAATCTCCAAAATATATAAACAGCTCATGCAGCTCAATATTAAAAAAACAAACAACCCAATCCAAAAATGGGCAGAAGACCTAAATAGACATTTCTCCAAAGAGGACATACAGATGGCCAAGAAGCACATGAAAAGCTGCTGAACATCACTAATTATTAGAGAGATGCAAATCAAAACTACAATAAGGTATCACCTCACACCAGTTAGAATGGGCATCATCAGAAAATCTACAAACAACAAATGCTGGAGAGGGTGTGGAGAAAAGGGAACCCTCTTGCACTGTTGGTGGGAGTGTAAATTGATGCAGCCACTATGGAGGACAGTATGGAGCTTCCTTAGAGAACTAAAAATAGAATTACCATATGATCCAGCAATCCTACTACTGGGCATATACCCAGAGAAAACCATAATTCAAAAAGACACATGCACCCCAATGTTCATTGCAGCACTGTTTATAATAGCCAGGTCATGGAAGCAACCTAAATGCCCATCGTCAGACGAATGGACAAAGAAGATGTGGTACATATATACAATGCAATATTACTCAGCCATAAAAAGGAACGAAATTGGGTCATTTGTTGAGATGTGGATGGATCTAGAGACTGTCGTACAGAGTGAAGTAAGTCAGAAAGAGAAAACCAACTATTGAATATTAACGCATATATGTGGAACCTAGAAAAATGGTACAGATGAACCGGTTTGCAGGGCAGAAATTGAGACACAGATATAGAGAACAAACGTATGGACACCAAGGGGGGAAAGCGGCGGTGGTGGTGGTGGTGGTAGTGTGATGAATTGGGCGATGGGGATTGACATGTATACACTGATGTGTATAAAATTGATTAAAAAAAAAAAAAGCCCAAACATCAAGTGTTGGAAAGGATGTAGAGAAACTGGAAGACTTGTGCACTGTTGGTGGGAATGTAAAATGATACAGTCATTGTGGAAAAGAACGTGGCAGTTCCTCAAAAAGTTAAAAATAGAATTACTAGATAATTCAGTAATTCCACTACTGGCTAAGTACTCAAAAGAATTTAAAACTGGGTCTCGAAGGGAAATTTGTACATCCATTTTCATGGCAGCACTATTCACATTAGCTAAAACATGGAAGCAACTCAAGTGTCCGTCACTGATGAATGGATAAGCAAAATGTAGTATATACAGCCTTAAAAAAAAAGGAATTCTTCAATATGCTACAGGATGGGTGAACCTTGAGGACACTATGCTAAGTGAAATAAGCCAGTCACAAAAAAGACAAATACTATATGATTCCACTTATTTGAGGTACTTAGAATAGCCCAAATCATAAAGACAGAAATTGCAATCGTGGTTGCCAGGGGCTGAGGCGGGGGCAGGCTGGGGAGTTGTTTATATAAGGAAAAGAGTTTAAGTTTCACAGGATGAAAAGAGTTTTGGGGATGGATGATGGCAATGGTTGTACAACAATGTGACTGTATTTTAATACCACTGAACTGTACACTTAAAAATGGTTAAGATGGGAAATTTTATGATGTGTATTTTACCACAAGAAAAAAAAATACATCCACACAAAATCTTAAAAAAAAAAAAAACACTTCAGCAATTTCCCCACTCAAGACATGTATAATGGAAGCATCATTGTCAATGTGGAATGTTTCATTGATGTCAACTTAATTTATACTTTTAGCTGATAAACTTTTAGCAAAAGGTGGTCTTCTCCTTAGTGATAGGAAATCCTTCAAAGTATTCATCTGTGGATTTAGCTTCAAACACTACTGTAAACCAAAGTCCAAGCACAGACTTTTAATTTTGAAATAATCTTAGATTTTCAGAAAAGTTGCAAAGATACTACAGAGTTCCCATATACTCTGCACCCATCTTCCACTAATGTTAAGTAACCATGGCACATTTGCCAAAACTAAGAAATTAACAATGGTATCATACTATTCCTTAATGCCCACACTTTATCAGATTTCACCAGTTTTCCCATTAATGACCTTTTTTCTGTTCTAGGATCCAATCCAGGTTACCCCGTTGCATTTAATCATCATGTCTCCTTGGTCTCCTTGAGTCTGTGGCAGTTTCTCAGTCACTCCTTTTTATAACCTTGGAACTGTTGTGGTGTGCTGGTCAGGTATTTTGTAAAATGTCACTCGATTTGAGTTTGTCTGATTTTTCTCATGATTAGTGTGTGGTTATGCATCATATCAATGACAAGCACTTTTAATATTGATTTATCACCGTAATTCCAAGCCTTAGCACCTGTATTAATGGCATCCTGAGGACTGAACTTTTCCAGGAAGTCTTTGATGCTGAGGCCCCCGTTAACTGCTGCAAGCAAGCACCTAGGGCAATTTTTGTCTTATTTCTTAAGTGATTTTACTTGTTCTTCCCGGAGGGTAAAATTTCACATTGGCATCACAGGAGGTTCAGGGTAG
The DNA here is from genome assembly GCF_003676395.1 of Aethalodelphis obliquidens. Lineage (NCBI taxonomy): Eukaryota > Metazoa > Chordata > Mammalia > Artiodactyla > Delphinidae > Aethalodelphis > Aethalodelphis obliquidens. The sequence continues at coordinate 2,892 of NW_020839469.1, read as the reverse complement.
GCATGTGGAGCACTTCTTTAGGAAGAGTAAAACCTCACAGTCCTCCCTGAGCAGGCTGCCTGCAGTGAACGCCCACTGCCATGGTAAAATCCTTCTTGACCCGTCACAGTACAGTAAGTCCCCTACTTACGAAGTCTCCGTTCAGAGAGCACCATTCGTCAGTCCAATTTGTAAGTCCAGCAGTTAGCCTAGGTACCCAACTAACACAGTTGGCTATATAGTACTGTACTGTAATAGTTTTATAATATTTTTCACACAAATAATACGTAAAAAACAGAAAAAATAAAACATTTTTAATCTTACAGTATGGTACCTTGAAAAGTACAGTAGTACAGTACAACAGCTGGTATACAGGGGCTGGCATCAAATGAACAGGCAAGAAGAGTTACTGACTGGGGGAGGGAGAGGAGTGGGAGATGGTAGAGCTCCTCAGCAATAGGAGACGGAGGGCAAGCTGCAATGTCACTCACACCTGACATTATGGCACAGGTTCTGGTTCCTTGCTGGATTCAATTCTACCTACCCTCTTCAAAAAACGATACAGTGATGTCTGGGTGGTAGCTCTTTTTTTCTCGTCACAAATGACCCAGTAGCACTGGATTGCATACTGAATGGCTGCTGCAACCTTTGTGTACCATTCTACGTTTGGGTCCTGTGCCTCAGAAACTAACAGTACCTCCTCAAGGAAAATCCCCTTGCCATTTCCTGTGCTGTGAATCTCTTTGGTTCTTTAGTTACTTCTCCTCTTGTCTCTTCATCCTTTCTCTGGGCCTCCAATTGCATCAGGTCTTCATTAGTAAGCTCCTCATCTTGCACAGCAGGGCGTTCAGTGAAGTTGTCCTCTTGCTGATCTAGTTCCAGCTTCTCGCTGAGGGTCACTCAGTTGCTGAAGACCTCTTTGGACTCCTCATCCACCTTCTCAAATCTACAAAAATCGTGAACAAACTGCAGGCAAAGTTTCTTCCAAACCTCATTCATGGTGACTGCTGTAAACTCACGCCAAGCAAAGTCAATGTTTTTTATGGCCTTGTAGATGTTATAGTCCTTCCAAAATTGTCACAAGGTTGTTCCTGATTCATCACTTGCCTTTACTGCCTGATGAAAAGTGTGATGTGAATCATATTTCTTGAAAGCCTCTATAACTCCTTGGTCCATAGGTTGGATGAGCGACGTAGTATTCGGTGGTAGATGCAGTACTTTGACATTGGGATGAAAGTCATCCATGAATGGGGGGTGGCCCAGAGCATTGTCGAGCAGCAAAAGAATTTGAATAGGATGTCCTTCTTCAAGCAATATTCCTCTACCTCCGGGATAAAGTGGTGGAAAAACCAGTCCTGGAAAATGGCCTGTGTAACCCAGGCTTTGGGGTTACTCTTCCACACAACAGGAAGCGAGCCCTTGGCTATGTCTTTTAGGGCTCTTGGGTTCTCTGAATGATAAACTAAGAGAGGCTTCAGCTTCATATTGCCAGAAGCATTGCCACCAAACAACAGAGTTAGCCTATCCTTTGCTGAGTTATACCCTGACATCAACATTTTCTCCTTCCTGATGTAACTTCGGTCTGGCATCCTCTTCCAGTACAGTCCTGTCTCATCCACATTAAAAACCTGCTTGGGTAAATACATGCCTTCATCAAGAATTTCTAGAAGTGTTGCAGGAGACTCCCGGGCAGCTACCGTATCTGCACTTACTGCCTCACCACTTACTTTTACATTGTGAAGTTTGGCTGTAGCCTTGAACAGGTGAAACTAGCCATGGTTGGCATTAAAAGATGCGCCCTTTGATTCTTCACTGTGTTTCTTCTTCAAGTCTTCATAAAGGCTTTTAGCTTTCTCTTGAAACAGCATTAAGGTAAGCGGGACTCGACCACGGATGCTGATCCTGTATCCACACCGAGAAGTTTCTCCATCTCCTCCATCACTTTTCCATGCTTCGATATTATTGTTGACATCATCGGCACAGCAGACTTCACAGGTTCCATGATCTTGTCTGTGTTCTTTCGAATCGTGCCGATGGTTGGAACAATTCATGTTATAAGAACAAGCGATGTCTACCATCTTTTCGCCTCGCTCCACTCTCTCAGTTATTTTCACTCTTGCTTCCATTGTTATCACTTGGCGCTTCTTAGCTGTACCAGCTACATCACCACTGCTTTTACACTTGCTTCCGGACATCCGGGGCTTGAAATATAGATACTGTACTACTGTATTCTATACAGTACTGTACAGTAAAGTACACAAAAGCACAGCCACAGGTAGAGGATGCACACACGTGACAATGTACGCCAGACACATGAACTAACAACGTGGTTTGAAAGTTCGAAACTTGAAGGTTCACATGTAGGGTACTTACTGTGTTTCTCTAGCTACCTATGTTTTGGTTGCATAGTGCAGCCCAGGTAAGGCATGTACACCTTTTGGACATCTTGGAGGCTGCTCTTTCCAGTCACTGCCAGTTTTGTCTAGCGTGGGCAGCAGCTGTGGCACACCCAAGACCTGTGGATCTCACTCTTCAGAGTTGTTGATGTCTTTCCAGGAATGTATCTCCAGGAAAGAGCTGTTTCATCAGCAGTGTCAGTTTGCTCAAGAATAAGGTTTTTACCAGGTATGATTACACCATATTAACAAATTGAAGAATAAAAACCATATGATCCTCTCAATAGATGCAGAAAAAGCTTTTGACAAAATACAACACCATTTATGATAAAATCTCTCCAGAAAGTGGGCATAGAGGGAACCTACCTCAACATAATAAAGGTCATATACGACAAACCCACAGCAAACATCATTCTCAATGGTGAAAAACTGAAAGCATTTCCTCTAAGATCAGGAACAAGACAAGGTTGCTCACTCTCACCACTATTATTCAACATAGTTTTGCAAGTCCTAGCCA
>NW_020839468.1:0-6014 GCF_003676395.1 Aethalodelphis obliquidens | reverse complement strand
TATAGTTGCTTTACAATGGTGTGTTAGTTTCTGCTTTATAACAAAGTGAGTGAGCTATACATATACATATGTCCCCATATCTTCTTCCTCTTGTGTCTCCCTCCCACCCTCCCTATCCCACCCCTCTAGTGGCTACATCAGTTAACATTCCCACCAACAGCGTACCAGGGTTCCCTTTTCTCCACATCCTCGCCAAGGCTTGTTCGTTTTGTTCTTTTTTATGATAGCCATTCTGACATGTATGAGGTGATCTCTCATTGTGGTTTTGATTTGCATTTCCCTGATGGCTAGTGATGTTGAGCATCTTTTCATGTGCCTGTTGGCCATCTGTATGTTTTCTTTGGAAAAATGTCTATTCAGCTCTTCTGCCCATTTTTTTTAATCAGATTTTTTATATTAATAAATTTATAATTTTAATATAGTTAAATTCATCACTTTTGCTTCATACAATGTATGCTTCTTTATTTTTCAAAGATCTATTTCATCTCTTACCCTGAAATCACAAATATATTACCTTGCAATTTCTTTTATTCTCTCTAGATTTTATTTTTCACATTTAGATATTAAAACTGTTGTATTTTATTTTTGTACATTAGGTGGAATTATATAACATAATGGTTAATAGAATGATTTCTGTGGGGTTTAAGTTCCAGCTCCACCATGTACTTCTTAGGCTAGTCATTTTATCTCTCATACCTCAGTTTCTCCACCTGTAAAATGAGGATAATAGTTTATGCCTTGTGGATTTTTTTGTGAAGATTAGGTGAGCTATATAGGACTGGGTACAACATAAGTGATATCACTAGGTTAAGAACCAGTCTCATATCTCTTTTTAAAATGAGACTGTTTCCCCAAAAGCTGTAATTCAGCTTCCTCCATTGGACTATGATTCCATCTCTTTCATGTGCCAACTTCCTATCTGTATATAGCTCTATTTCTAGGCCACCTGTTTGATTTGTTTTCTTGTTTGCCGTTTCTTCCAAGGGCATCACACAGTTCTTATCTATCATGACTTCCCAATATATCTTAATGTATAGGGCACATTCTCCATTTTGAGCTTATTTTTCAAAACTACCTTAGCTGTATGGAGAACTTTATTCTTCCAGATACTTTTTATTTTATTTTATTTTAATTTTTTTATAGGAGATAGAGCAATCTGCTCTTTTTTTTTCTTTTTTTTTTCTTTTTTTGGGCTGCATTAGGTCTTCATTGCTGCGTGCGAGCTTTGTCTAGTTGCAGCGAGGGGTGGGGCAGGAGGCTACTCTTTGTTGTGGTGCACAGGCTTCTCATTGCAGTGGCTTCCCTTATTGCGGAGCACAGGCTCCAGGCTCGTGGGCTTCAGTAGTTGTGGTTCGTGGGCTCTAGAGTGCAGGCTCAGCAGTTGTGGTGCACCAGCTTAGTTGCTCCGTGGCATGTGGGATCTTCCTGGACCAGGGATTGAACCCATGTTCCCTCCATTGGCAGGCGGATTCTCAACCACTACACCACCAGGGAAGTCCCCCAGATACATTTTAGAATCACTTTTTTATGCTGTCCCTCAAAAAAAAAAAAAAAAGAAAAGCTTGGCCTTTTATTACAGTTGCATTTAATTTTATGGATTAATATAAGGACATTTATATTTTTATAGCAAGTCATCTCATCCATACCTGTGATATATATTTCTTTTACTCATGTGTCCTCTAATAAAGTTTTCATTATGAAGGTTTTCTGCATAATTTATTAGGTGAAACCCCATACTTTTTATAGGTTTTGTTACTATGGTAAATTCATCTTGTATTGTATCTAGATATTGATGCTATGGAGGAACACAATTGATTTTGGTGTATTAATTTTTTTCCAGCCCCTATGTTGAGCTCTTTTCTTAGATTTAATAGCTTATTGATTTTCCTGTGTTTCCAATGAAATACATAATCAAAACAATCTATAAATATGACATTTTTATCTATATTCTTCTAAACCTTCTCTCTCTTTCGATTTCTCTCAATACACAGCTCCAAAAAGGTCAGTTCCAATAGACCAGTAATGTTAGAAATCTTTATCTCAATTCTCTCCTTAAAGGAAATGCTAATTTTTTAAAAAAATTAGTAGTATAATAATTTTTGTTAGTGTATACATGTGCCATGTATTTTTGGTATATAACCTTTATCAAGGAAAGATAGTTATTATTTGGATCTAGTTTTATAAAATTTACCCTACCCAATAGATTTTGAACCTCATGGGATGCTTTTTATCTCCTCTATCTAAAAAGAATGATGATATGATTTTCTCCTTTTTTTTAACTAATACAGTGAATCACATGAATTGATTGGCTGATACTGAACCAACCTTGCATTCTCAAGGATAAACCCACTTGACCAAATCGTATTAGAGTATAGATTAGCTTTTGCTGTATTACAAACCACCTCACAACTTAGTGGCTTAGGGAGATCAGCTTGGTGCTTTGTGACCACCTAGAGGGGTGGGATAGGGAGGGTGGGAGGGAGGGAGACACAAGAGGGAAGAGATATGGGAACATATGTATATGTATAACTGATTCACTTTGTTATAAAGCAGAAACTAACACACCATTGTAAAGAAATTATACTCCAATAAAGATATGAAAAACAACAAAAAACTTAGTGGCTTAAAATAGCAATTACTTGGCAATTTGGGACTGGATTCATCTGGGTAGTGTTTACTTTTGGTTTTATCTGGGCTCCTTCGTGCAGTTTTAGTCAACTGATGGATCAGCTGAGTGAGAGCTGGTCTGAGACAGCCTCACTCACAGGTTTGGTGGTTGGCATGGACAGTGGGAGCACCTGGTCCACTTGTCTTCAGAACCTAGTGGGCTAGTCCTCGGCAACTGAGCCATCAAGCTCTTTTGCTATTGTCTCATCATGTGGGTTGAGTGTGCCAAAGCCCAGTCCTGCTGAAGTGGTGACTCAGGAATGAGGGTGTCAGAAGGGGATTGTACCATAATTTTTGAAACATCCTATCACAATGTTTTTAATATACCTTAAAACTCCGTGGAATAATAGTGTATTTAGGTTTTTGACTTATATTTTTAATAAGGAAAATTTGATTGTAATGTTTTTTTATATTGCCCCTGTTTGGTATAATATTCTTCTTGCACCTCTAGCCCCATTATTCTAGCTTGGGGTACTTAAAATGTATTGAAGGGGATAGAAATGAGTATTGCATCTTAAATAAAATAGTCGTGGACAAGTGGTTCCCACTTATCACTGAGGTTGTTCAAAAGGCTGCATTCTCACAGTGGACTATTGAACCCTTATGCACACCAAGCATTACATCTCACTTACACCTTACTAGCATTCTTGTGCTGGTTCCTTGATTTTAATTTAAAATGTAATAAGTACTTGAAAAAATACAAAGTAAGAAGCAAAAACCCTCCATCACCCTAGTCTCTTTCCCTCACAGGGGAAGCAACTATAAAGTTAAGATGTCAATTTAAAAATATTTACAAGATGAAAATGATTCTTAAAAGTCCTTGGGGGCATTTAATCATTGAAGGGTATGCTGAAGAAGGTAAGTAACAGTTTGACCTCCAATCCAGAGACTATTGGCAATAAGTGTAAACAGTGCTCTAACAACATGGCCTAATAGAACTATAGAACTAAAGAAAAAGCTAGGATTAGGATTATTGGGTCCAAATTCACATTGTTCATAATGAAGAACCTTAAAAATCATGAAATATTGACTGATCTCTAATTCTAAGTCATTCCAGAATGCTATTTTCTATGTCAAAGAGTGGAGTTTGAGAGAGAAATAAGAAGGAATAAAGTCCAATTTGGTTTTAAAGAATCATGGAGAAATGAAGATTATTTCTTTCATAATTTCCCTGTAGATAGAGCTCTTCTATGAGTGACTGTTTCACTAAAGCAGGGAAATACACGGTGTTATCCAGAAAATCATATCAGTTTACTTCAAGTCAGTCCTCTTCTGGGCAAACACATCTTTAACTTCATTTGTATTATATAGTATTTTAAATTATGAATTGTTTTGTCTTCTCAGGTCAGTTTCTTCTAGCCACGTGGGTTTGTTCTCTATTTATTCCTTCCTTCTTCCCTCTCTTCCTTCTTCTCTCCTGTACTCCCTTTTTTATTAGTGAATTGGAAAGACGATTTCCTTATATATGCTAAACTATGCAATAGCAAACCCCCAAAATATAACTAACATTTTATGAAGAAGACAATAACAAAAAAAATTATAGTGGAAAAATCTTAGGAAACTGGAAGGAATTTGGGGGTCTTTCTGTCTCGAAGTAGATTTGGAATGTGCATTTCAGGTTCTCTTTTATAATGCAGGGTTGCTAGTTGAGCCTTTATTTTGTTTCCAGAAAAACAATCAGCTTACATATTTTTTTTAAACAAGGTTTTCTTCACCTTTGGAAATTAGTAATGATTAAAAAGAATATTATACAGTTAAGTGATGTCTAATTTTTTTCCTCATGAGTTCACCGTACTTCAGGTTATAGCCCTGATCTGTTTAATCCTCCAACAATCCTGAGAGGGAGCAAAGGGGCAGATGTTCTTTCCTCATTTCACAGATGAGAAAACTGAGGTTCAAAGATTCAAAGTGAGGTTAAGTGCTTCTGCCAAGGTCATTCTCTGAGGTGAAGCTGGAGCCAGGAATAGCACCTCATCCTCTTGTTTTCTCTCATGTGATTCTCCATCCGCTGACCCACTCTGACTATAAAAACGCACTGTACCAGGCCTCACACAGTCCCTGAAACGTCCTTTTAGTAGGACACTATGGTAGTGACAAGATTGAACAGATACAAAGAATGCTTTAAAAAAGGACCTGTCTTTTTTGTTGACTCCATCCCATAAAATTCCACAGCCACACTGCATGAGAAACATGAGACATCCATTAAGATCATGTTCCCATTAGTTCCCCAAATCTAGCTAGAACTAGATTTTGCAGAAATTGAAGACACATCTTGTGGCCTGACTGCTGAAAATGAGTGTCTCGGGAGTCAGAGAGGCATTGCTGCCCAACGAAGTCAAGAATGCCCTTTGCTAATTGTTTCTCCTCCATTTCTGAGGGAATTTAAATTCATGATCGGCACCATATATTATACTTCAATACTGTTCATCATCCATCTTGTACGTATTTGCAGGAAAGAATGTTGCCCAAGTCATTATATCCCGCCATGATTCACAGTCGTATGACCTTAGGTGGCAGCTCAGCAGGAGCTTACCGGTGCCTTAAATCATCCCTGTTGTGGACATACAAGAGCATGACCTCTGACTTCCCAAGCTGTCTCTTCATGAAATGAAAATGGAACTGAGAGTTTAGGAGAACGTTTTGAAAGTGTCTGGCTCTTGTAGTCATCTAATGAGGTCCTCATTTCTAGCTGCTAAGCATGCCCTTTAATTGGTGGTCACTCGAAAATCAATGATAATATAACTGTCCAACTCTTTGGAGCTATTTTTCTCTCTGCTTTCTATCCTGCAAGTACACGATAAAAAGCAACCACCCATTCAGCCATTATCTTGTGTCACTTACTATTCAGAGATCAGTCTTCCTTTATGTGCTCCTTCAGGAAAGACCTGGGTTGTACTTTTCACTTGCCTTTCAGGCAGAGAGTAGAGTCCTTGGCACAGATTAAGTCCTCAAAAATGTTAGATGGGTGGATGGGTGGGCAGTGGATTGCAGCACATGAGCAACTACAGTAGCATTGTGATACATGACACGGAAATGACCTCAGTTGGGGAAATAAATGCCTAGCACATATGCCACCACTTTCCCCTTCCATCTTCATTACAGTCCTTACTAATCTATTATGACATTTTTCCCCATTGGGTCTAGACATGACCTCAGGATCCTTGTAGAATATAAACAGTCCTGTGCAATGTAAACCTTGTATAATGTAAACAATGCTTTACTGTTTGATTTGAGTTGGGACACAAGAAGAATCCTATTTTCCGTCCATAACATAGACGTTGGGAATAATAACTAATGCTCATGTAAACATATAGATTCATAGGATAGAAAAAATAATTTTTAAGAAA
>NW_020839467.1:0-6014 GCF_003676395.1 Aethalodelphis obliquidens | reverse complement strand
TGGGGATGTTGTTAGTAAAGCGGCTGGAATGTCGATCCGGAGCCCCAGGAGAGGAAAAATGAGGTGTGTTTTAGAAACCTTTCCCGATCATATGGTATACCAGTCGCTGGGTTTCCCAAGCATGGTTTAGCTGTAGGAAGATTCCCTTCAACCTGGAGTGTTGGGACCCTTGGACTGAGTAGCATGAAGTATTGCATTAAACTTTCGGCAGTTGCTCACCAAAGCTCACCAATCCTGTCAGCCCCAAGTGTCCAGCCTTATGTCTTATCCAGCTGTGGGTTTATATGTGGTCAATCCAGGTTGCATCACAGCCCCTGAGCGAATTTTGTAAGAATTTTTCTCTCTTTCATTGTTTCAGCGTTTTGTTTTTAAAATTTATTTCTATAATGGGGTTTAGCTCATTTTCACTGCTGTGTTTGTGCCGCTCTGCACACACTTGATTCCCTTATGGAGATATATCAATACATGGGTTTTAAGATTCTTATTACTCAGATATATTTCTCTGCGGTGTATAGGGTGTGTTGAGGCCAGTTCATTGAGCAAGGTGTAGATCTTGTCTAATACCTATTTGGTTTATTGAACGGTATCTGTGCTAATTTCAAACTCTGGTTTTATGCATCACCCCACCTCTCCTTTCCCCTTAAGCTGACATAAGTGTGTTTTCTAAATGTGAGACACTGTTCTGTTCTGTAATTCATTTCTTGTGCAGCCATATTTACCCTCCCTCTATAAGTGATATCTTATGATATGTTTCTTTTTCTGTTTGACTTATTTCAAGTAGTATTATCGGACCTAAATCCACTCTTTATCCTTCTACTAGCCTTATTACATTGATTTCATGGTGAAGAGATATTCCATTGTACATAAGTACCACATCTTCTTTATCCATTGTTCTCTTTCCTGGGATATTTAAGGTGTACTGAAGTTGAGGTTCTTGTAAACAGAGTAGCCCTAAACTGTGGTGTGCTTGTGTCTTGTTGATTTTTAGACTTCCCTAGATATACTCCCATGATTGGAAGTGTCCTATGCTCTGTAGCTCTGTTTTTTAGATGATTTAGGAACCACCATACACTTCTCCAGAGTGGCTCTCGGCAGTTCACACACTGCCCATCAGCGTATAAAGGCTCCCTGTTCTCCATGGCCTGTCCTGCATTTCTGGTTTTTACAATTTTTTAGGATGGCCCTTTTGACCGGTGGGAAGTGAGACTTCTTTGTTGTGCACATTTGCATTGCTTGCTTGCTTCGTTGCCCATAAAGTGCGTATGCGTTTTTTCCTGGATATAATCAGGAAAAAACGCATACGCCCTTTTGGGCCAACTGCATCATTGTCGAAATTCTGCCGCTTTTCATGTGCGTTAAAGACGAGTCCAATCTATCTCTTGAAATCTGTTTCTTGCAATTCTGTCTTGCATTCAGATCCTCTTCTTTGCCTTACCTCAACATATTTTTGGACGTTAGTTTTCATTTATAACTCTGCAGGTTTGTGAATTGCAGTGACCCTGAGCTCCATTTTTTAAGTTGCTCTTTTGTGAGCTGGCCTCAAACCCGCAGGATTGCTTCAGGCCCTATTTTGGCTCCGGCGAGGCAGGCTGAGCCTTTCTTTAATTCTTATTCTTAATGGGAAATTAGAGTGATATGTGCCCGTCCAAACCCCTACAACTCTTCTCTCATTGGTTCCCCCTCTTCCCGTTCATCCTCCTCACAATTTGCAAAATGTGTGAAACAGAAGTTTAAATGTGCTGATTCTCCAAGTGGGGAGATTCTAAGTAACGTGGCTGGAATGGTGAACAGGAGCACCAGGAGAGGATAAATGAGGTGCATTTTAGACACATCTCCCGATCACATGGTGTACAGTCCTCTGGGTTTTCCATGCATGTTTTAGCTATAGGAAGATCCCTTGAACCTGCAGATTTGGGACCCATTGAATGGGTACCAGGTAGTATTACTTTAAAGGGTGTGCATTTCCTCACCCAACCTCACATTTCTCTTAGCGCAAACAGTTTCCAGCCTTATGTCTCATCCTGCTGTGGGTCTAGATGTGTTCAATCCATGTTGCATCACCGTCCCTGAGGAAAAGTTGTAAGAGGTTTTCTCTGTCTCTCTGTCGTTTATTTTTTTCAATTTATTACTATATTGGTTACAGCTGATTTTCAAAGCTCTGTTTCTTGCTGCTGTACATCCACTTGATTCACGTACAGAGAGACATCAATAAATTCTTTTTCAGATTCTTACCAGTCGTATATATTCTTTTCCGGTGACTTGAGTGTGCTGAGTGCAGTTCTTTTAGCTACCGTGTAGGCCTTGTTGATTATCAGTTTGGTATTTGGAATGGTATCTTTGCTAATTTCAACCTCCTGGATGATGCCTCACCCCTCCCCACCTTTCCCGTTTAGCAGCCTTATGCGTGTTTTCTACATATTTGACTATGTTTTTGTTTTGTAATTTATTTCATGTGTAGCCATTTTGGATTCCACCTTTAAGTGATATCTTATGATATGTGTCTTTTTCTTTTTGAATTCTGTCACTTAGAATGATCATACGTAACTCCTCCGGAGTTGTTACAACTGGCCATATTTCATTGATTTCCAGGCTGAATAATATTCCACTCTACCTAAGTACCACATCTCTATCCATTTTTTCCCTCCAGAGACATTTAAGTTATATCCTAGTCGAGGATCTTTTAAACAGAGAGGGGGTAAACATTGGGGTGCCTGTGTCCTCTCGATTTTTGTTTTTCCCAAGATATACGCCCATGAGTGCAAGTGCCCTATGCTCTGTAGCTCATTTTTTAGATGCTTTAGTAAACACAATACACTTCTCCAGAATGGCCGTTGGCAATATACATTTCCACTATAAGTCTCACAGGGCTCCCTCTTCTCGTTGCCCTGTCCTGCATTTCTGTTGTTTACGCTTTATGAGGATGGCTCTTCTGACTGATGCGAAGTGATATCTTTTGTAGTATTGACTTCCAGTGCCCACCTGTTTGGTTGGCTAAAAAAGTGTATGCCCTTTTCTTGAATATATACAGAAAAAAACGCATACACCCTTTTTGGCCAACTGCAATGTTGGCAATGTTCAGCTCCTTTTCTTGTGCTTAATGGCGAGTCCTTTCTACCTCCTCAAATCCCTTTCCTGCCATTCTCCCTTGCTTACAAGTCCTTTTCTCTGACTTTCCTCAAGACATTTTTCAGTGATGGATATTTTCAACTCTGCAGTTTTGTGAATTTTACTGCCCCTGAGTTCCATTGTTCAACTTGTGTTTATGGGAACTGGCCACAAAGCAGCGGGATTTCCTCAAGCCCTATACTGTTTCCATGGGCAACCCTAGCCTTTGGTCAATTCGTCTTCCTGATTGGAAATTAGAGTGACATGTGCCTGTCTGAACACCTAGGACTTGTCTCTCATTGTTCCTCATCCTTCCGCTTCATCCTCTGGACAAATTCCAAACTGTACGCAACAGGATGTTGACAGTGCTGACATCTCCAAGTGGGGAGACTGTTAGTAAAGACGCTGGAGGGGTGAACCCGAGCACCAGGAGATGAGGAGATGAGATGCCTTTTCCAAACTCTTCCCGATCAGACGGTATACCATCCTCTGGGTGTGACAGACATGTTTTAGCAGTAGGAAGAGTCCCATTCATGTAAGGAGAACACCAGGGCTTTTTCAAAATCAGTGTCTCCCCGAAACCCAAACTGGGGAAGTTTTTAAGCTACGGCTACACATATGTTCATTAAGGGCCTTGGGAAGTAGGCAGAGTCCAAACTTTAGATGATTGAAGTCTTCAGGGTCAGAAGCACTCACCACCAGCTTCCCTTAGGTTACACTTTAACTGTCATTGATAGATGATGTCAATAAAAATATCTATTCTTTTTCAGATTATTTCCCCTTATAGGTTATTGCAAAATGTTGAGTGTAGTTCCCTGTGCTATACAGTAGTTCCTTGTTGATGATCTATTTTATACATAGCAGTGTGTATGTGTTAATTCCAAACTGTTAATTTATCCCTCCTCCCACCTTTCCCCTTTGGTAATAATAAATTATAAGATTTTATACTTCTCAGAAATGGGGGAGCTGAAAGAGAGGTATCATTTTCAATGGAAAAGCATTTAAAACAAGATTGAAGGTTTAACCAAGATTATTAGATGTACATCCTTGGAAAGAAATCACTTCGTTTCTCTAATATTGACCTGACAAATAAGACAAACCTTTTCACTGAACTTGCTTATAAAAAGTGATGGAAATATCAAATGGAAGTGTTAAAAACATCTTATTTTACCCGAGCCTTATACACTGTTCTATGTTAACTACAGTTTGGCTCACACATCTGTTCATTGAGGTTACAATAGTCTCAATTTCTGTTCCTGATCCTCCAGAGTGGACCCCAACAAGTGTCCCCCTGCCCAGTGTCATTGGGGCCAACAGATCGAGACTGAGTTTGGTTCACAAGCAAAGGAAACTTTATATTTTGATCAGAGAATGGAGAGGTGAGAGCATGCACTACCCCGTGGGCTGTGGGCTGGGCTGCTGTGTAGAGATCCTGTCAGAGTCAGTGGGAGGGAGGGAGGCGGCGGAGCTCTCGAGGGCCGGGTTGGCTGTAGCTCAGGCTCTATATCGTGGAGTCTGCACTGGGCCCCAGGAGCTGAGGTGTCGACCCAGCCATTCTGCACTAGGAAATCTGGTCTGAAGTGCCGGGTGTGGAACCTCTGCATGCGGGACCCTAGGAGCACGTGAAATTAGACAAAGCACAAAGGATAAAAAAGGTTAGACTTGACTTTATTGCCCAGATTCTATTTTTATCTCCCAGGGATTTTTAATGGGCTTTGCTGGGGACAAACCCCTCCTCTGCCTTTTGTCCCGTTCCTCATTCTTGGAGTGCTGAGGGTGCAGACCCTTCTTCTGTAACTGCTGAGTGCTGAGTTGGGAGCCCTCATACCCTGGGGCGAGGGTCAGAGCTTCTCCCCAGCAGCCTCCCGGTGACGTTGATTGTCCCCAGGACCCCTGCCTCCCTGCTCGTCCACCTGAGCACCAGCATTGGAAGTGTTATAGATTCTAATGACCTTTAAGGGTCCAGGAAAGAGATGTGCAGAGACGCTGTGGGGGCCGGTTTCACCCCGCCCCACATTTGTTCGGCCACCTTAGGCTGACCGTTTCTGCCAGCCTAGATGCTCTGACCAGTAGTCTGCGCTTTCTTCAATTAGGCCCCTGAATTAACGTACAAACAGCACCAGGTGTCAGAGCCCTGCCCGCTCAACTCCCAGACAGTCCAGGGTCAGTGGTGATCAAGGACCATGATGGCTACTGAGTCAACAGCCTTTTGAAGTAAACAGGAGTCCAGCCGGTCTTATTGGCCACCATCATCACGGTGTCTGTAGGCTTTTCTATGGTGACAGTGTGGTATACTGTTCCCCCGCCAAGATTATTAGCTCCCCTCTGGGTGCAGTAAGTCCTGCAAGCAGTAGTCTACTCTTTTGGGACACACTCTTGTTGTTTTATGAGAGAAACTCCAGGTCAAGTGATGTTCACACGAGTCGTCATGGTGCCCTGTTGCCCCCGGTTATCTCTCTGGATGTTGGAGTTGGAGGGCCTCCTCACTCGAGGTCGGTGTGCCCACGGAGCGAACCCTGCAACTTCAGGGCATGGTTGGTGGTTAGGATCACCACGTGGGGTCCTTTTCCCTTAGGAGGGAGGTGGCCTTTTGGGCTGCTGATTTCCAGGTTTTTAGATACCGCCAGTATCTTGGCCAGATGTGGCAGTGGGCCAAGCCCCTTAGTGACCGTAGTTTATCCTACCTGGATGGCATTCTTGCATTGTTCCATTTCAAGTGGTCCCAGTTTTTGCACTAATTCTCCAATGGCGATTCACCTTTCACCGGGAATGTAAAGGTCAAAGGGTTTAGCTAAATTAGGGAGTTCCAGGGCAAGGGTCTGAATTGACTGCTCTTTCCATTCTTGAAAGGCCACTTCTGGATTCTATTCAAAAGGATCATCATCTTTTCCTTTCAGTGTTTCATATAG
>NW_020839466.1:0-6014 GCF_003676395.1 Aethalodelphis obliquidens | reverse complement strand
GGAGGCCTGAATAAGGCTGAAGGATTGTTAGGGTTAGGATACTAAAGAAGTGGGCTAGAAAGACGAGACACGATTAGCAGAAAATGGAAGCTTGAAATTAGTATTTAAGAATTGTTTTAATTAAATAACAAGACCACAGGAAGATATGGCTGACGTAGGACGGGAAAAAAGATCACTGTAGAAAATAAGTTCAAGAAACTAAGAGGCCAAGGTGTTAGAAGAATCTTTCCTATTTTTCTCTACCAATTTCAGATCTCTTCTATTCATTTGCCAATTCTCAAATATAACACGAATAATCAGAATTACCTTTTATTTTCTCTTTTTTAGATTATAAATTAGGTTGCAAATTACAATAAGATTTGTATGAATCCACCAATTATAACAAAATTTTGCAAAAACAAATCAATTTGATTCATTATGGAGTTTAGTGCAGAGAAATTTTATGTCTCCCATATTTGATAATATGATGTACTTTATAACTTAATACTAAATTACTTTTGGACTCTATTACATAGTTGTCAAAAATTATTTTTATTTGATAAATACAAAATGAAAATCAGAAATTAAAAATAATTATTACCATTAGCTTATAAAATTCTGTATGGATTTTGTTTTTTTAAATTGTCTCTCATGAAATCAGAATTTAAGATATACATCACACACAAAAAAAGAAAAATAATCTCTAGTTTTATAGAAAGATATATTAACAGGTACCTAAAAGAAACACACCTTGACGTTTTAGTTAGATTTTAATAAAATGTGCCCTAATATAACTTTTTCATCAAATGTGCCCTTTATAACTTTTTCCAGCTTTCAAGCAGGAAAGCTCTAATACCCCTCCTCTCACTAGCCAGATAGACTGTGCTTTGTGTCTTTTATTTGGCTTTGAATTTTTATGTCTTTCTTGTTGTTCCAACACAGGAAAAAGCATTACTGTAACTTGCTAAAAATCCATAAAGCCAACTAGGGAAGATTACTTTAGTGCTATATAAAGTACTCATTCTCCAATAAACACTGTATTTCAGAAGCACTGTAGGCCCCTGCCTGCCTAGGGACTGAGGAAGTGGCAATCAAACTAAGGTCAGCCACAGGGCAATGAAGAACATTTCCATTAGCCCAGGAAGACATTTTGATAAATCCATTTAATCATGTTACTGGAAAGCAATAGATTATAACAAATGATGTCTCTCACCTACTTGTAATTATGTGGATTATATATTGGATGACAGTGACTACACTCTGTTAACTAACTTAAAAAATAATATCCTCCATGACTAGATACAGAACCCATACCTATAATCTCATCTGGTATTTATATCAACATTACTATAAACACGAGGACTACAAGTACTGTTGGCTGTTTGTAGTAGCATGCAAATACAACTTCCCATTAATATATGATATGAACACAGAAGATAAAGAGCAACCCAAGAAATCTTTAAATTCTTAGCCTAAAACAAACCTTTAACAGACTATCAGATACAATTATATTAGATTTAACTTTTTTCAGTTCAGTGATTTCTACTTTGGTAAAGTGAAATTTAATTTTCTTTTTGCTACTATCCACCTGTGATGGTATGATATATAAGAAATATACATTTGGTTTTCTTCCCCACTTAGAGCTCCTAAAATCTTTGGAATTTTTTAAGTGATAAGAGTGATAAAGGTGAAAAAAGAGAGGTCTCTTTTGTTATTCATAATGAGCCACTTTCAACCACACCTGGGTTTGCTAAACAGATGATGTTTGGAAAACCCCTCTAGAGAGAAGCTGGTTACCAGGGGAGCCAAGCTCATGATTAGAGGACTGGACTTTTAGCCTGCACCTCCGCCTCCAGGAAGGAGAGAGGAGCTGGAGGTTGGGTTAATTACTAATAGCCAATGACTCAATTAATCATACCTCTGTGGTGAGCCTCCATAAAAAATCCTAGCTGAAGAGCTTTGGAGAGCTTCCAAGTTGGTAAACAAGAATGCATTCGTGTCCTGGGAGGGTGGCACACCCCAAACATTACAGGCACTCCTGTGCTCAAGACCCTTCCAGATCTTATCCTATGTATCTCTTCAGCTGGCTGTTCATTTATATCCTTTAAAATATGCTTTATAATAAATTGGTAATAGCAAGTAGAGCATTTTTCTGAGTTCTGTGAGCCATTCTCTCACAAATTACCGAACTCAGAAGGGAGTGGTGGGAACCTCCAATCTATAGCCACTTGGTCAGAAGCACAGGTGACAACACAGACTTGCAACTGGGTCTGATATAGGGGCAGTCTTGTGGGACTGAGCCCTGAACCTGTGAGATCTAATGCTATCTCCAAGTAGATGGTATCAGAATTTAGTTAATTGTAGAACATCCAGCTAGAAATGAAGAACTGCCTCATGGTGGTGGTGGTGGGGGGGACCCACACATCTGGTGGCCAGAGGTGTTCTACGGGTAGGGTACCAAAGAAAAACAGGACTTTTTTCCTTCTACTACATTAATAATAAAGGCATTTGGTAGGCGGTGGGGAAAAATTGGACAATATTCAAAGTTTAGGAACACCAAGTTGCATTAAATAAGAAGAGAAAATGTGCAAAAAATGGTGAAAATCTAAGAACAACTTAAACATAGTTCTAGAAGGATACTGTACTCATAAAAATTATTACTCTATCACTACCTTAATCATTCACTTTAGATCAGGTTGCTTCATCAGGCAATAATGTAACATACAATTAAACATCAAAATCATCTGATCATTCTATAAATGTACTGAGTTTCACTGTGAATACTGAAAAAAGAATGAGACCCTCTATTCCAAATAGAGAGAAAATCTTAATAAAAATTTTATATCAGTGTTTCTCAAGCTGTATTCTGCAAAGCCCAAGAACCTTCCTCAAGCTTTGCTTCTTTAGCCATGGGAGACACTGGAGTTCCAGTTACTCAATCTCTTCCCTCCAACTCCAGTTCTTCCCATTCAGAGAAGTGCCATTTTTGACTCTTTTTTACATAATAGAGTTTTGCTAAAGCTTTTCTTTGTAAAAAGATTCCATCACTAAAATCAAACAAATAAACTACCCAAACCAAATAGTTTGAAACTTTATATAGTTAATAGCTGTTGTTAAGTTAAAGCTTCAACAAGATTTTGATTTGATTTGATAGTTATATACAGTAAAACAACTTAACAATCAAACTTTTTGTTTCAGATTCCCAGGAAAAGTAAACACCTTACCCAGCATGACTAGATGATGAAGGTGGTGGCAAATCTGGTGTAAGAACATAAAGACTGTTGTTTTTGGGCAAGTGTAGTGATTTTAGGACCGTCTGAAAAACAAAAAATAAAAACAAATATAAAATAACTATTGATTGTGCATTTTTAATCTTCCTATAATTCTTAGAAAATTATCACTATTGTAGTTTGACTTTGCATCTTTTGACAATTTCCTAAATAGGATAATACAGAAGAACTACTGAATCGCAAAAAATCTCTCTCTCATAAATATCGTAAGTTAGCATAAATATGAATATTAAAATAAAATACAAATTCTTTAGCTCATGAAACGATACAAATATATAAGAACACAGTTCAGAATCATTAATTTCTTCATTGAAGAAGCATATCCTTGCAACTAATATCCACTTCATTCAGGATCATTATAGCAAAAATTAGCGATGTAGGTGTTCAGAGATCATTAGACCTAGAAAAGATTATAGAGAGTACCTCAACCTAAAGACTTTATAGATGAGGAGCTGCAGCCTAATAGGTGAAATGACTTGGATGAGGTCTCTTGTAAGTGTTACCTAGGTCACTTAACTGTTAGGCCAGATAATTTTTTTTGTTAAAGCACTTTGTCTGGGGTGAATAAACTACTCTTGGGCTACCTCTGACCTACTATCTTGATAACCACACAAAATTTCACCAAATTTATTTGCCAGAGAACTCCTACATACCTTTCAAACTCCCAACTTGATGGTAAATACCCGCTAATTCAAAATTTTTTGGACAGCAAGAAACATTAAGAAACACATTTTACATCTTTACATCATAACCCAGGACAAAAATACTTACTCAACAGATATTTATTGAGCCACCAATTCTGTGCCAGGAGTATTCTAAACACTGAAGATATAGCAGTGAACATGATAGTCTAAAACCCCTGATCTTCAGGAGCTTACATTTTAGTAGGAATAAACAAAGTAACCTATATAGTTGACTACTAGAAGTGATAGTTTTCGTGACTAAACATAAAGCAGAAAAGGGAGGGTGAAGAATATGAGGCTGGGGAATTACATAATTTAAACTTGGTTATCAGGGTGGTTCTCACTTGGCCAATGTCACATTTGAGCAAAAACTTGAAAGTGGTGAGGAAAGAAACCATGAACATATATAGAAAAAGAATATGGCTGGCAAAGGCAATAGCCAGTGCAAAATGCTTACTGAACAACAAGGAGTCCAATGCAGCTGAAGCCAAACGAGTTCTGATAGGAAACAGGTCAGAGAGGTTAACAGTGATGCCAGGAGATAGGTGAGAGGAAATGTGTTGAGACATTTAAGCTAATGTAAGGGCTTTGACTTTTTCTCTGAATGAGATCAGAAGCTATTGGAGTGACATCGGATTCATATTATAAAGGATCTCTTTCTCAGCTGTGTTGAAAATGGATGGGAAAAGGTTGACAAAGGAGGGCAGAAGCACAGAGGAGAGTAATAAAATATACTAAGACAAGGATGATAATGGCTTATGTCAGTGTGATGGTAATAGAAGTGATGCAAAATAGGTGAATTCTGGATATATTCTGAAGATCACACCAAAAGGATTTCATGACAGACTGGATATGAGTCAATAATGATCCTAAAGCTTTTAGACAACAAATGGAAGGATAAAGTTGCCGTCAACTGAAATGGAAAGACTGCAAATGAAGACCTCTAGGCATGTAAGTTTGAAATGTGTATTAAACATTCAAGTGGAGAAGACAAGAAAGCAGTCAGATATATCCATCTGGAATTCAGGGAACAGGTCTAGGGTAGAAATATAAATTAGAGATATAAAATTGACAGTGCACACAGACGACACTTAAAAGCCATGACACTGAATTTAGTAATGTGGTCATGAGTGACATTAGCAAGTCCACTAGCAGATCCCTACTTAGACTGGGCTCAGAGAAACGGGAGGAAAGGAATTAGAGACAACAAATGTAGACAACTCTTTGGGGGAAGTTTTGTTATCAAAGGGACTAGAGAAATGGAGTGATTGCTGGAAGGGGAGGTGGGATCAAGAGAAAAATGGAAGAAATAACATCACGTTTGAATGTTAATGGTAACACTCTACTAGAGGGAAAAACTGATGATGCAGGGAAGAATTAAAGTGAAGGAAGTCCTTGATTTAGGCCAGAGGGAATATAGAATGTAATCTGAAGCAAACATGGAGGTTTGGTGTTAGATAGGAGATTGGGCATGCCATCTAGAGTAACAGGAGAAAAAGAAGGGTATGTGTATAAGATGCAGGTAAGTAAACAGAGACCAAGTTGGAAGCTTGTGGAAATTCTCTTGTGATTGCCTTCATTTAATCAGTGAAACAAAATAGGAAATGAAGTCATCAGCTGAGGGTGAGAATACGGGAGAGGTGTTTTAAAGGTCTGAGGCAAAGATAAGTGTAAAATGGCCATTTAGGAGAGTGTGGATAAACCAGGTAAATATGCTATCACTGCCTAGCAACATTAGGGGGCTCTCTAAAGATTATGGTCGTGAATTTAAAGATACACCAATCAGCATGATTTTGTTTGTCTCTAGTCACATTTAGCTCTGAGGCACAGAATAGACAGAGTTGTATTTATCCAAGGTACGGATTTTTGTCAAGCAAGATCCATGAAGCAAGAGTTGAAGCTACATGCAAGAAAGTGATTACAATGAATGACCATGGGATATTGCCCACTCTAAGGAAGAAAGAGAGGACATGAAAGAGGTAATGATCATGAAAAGATGGTAGAAACAATGGATTGGAGGCCTGAATAAGGCTGAAGGATTGTTAGGGTTAGGATACTAAAG
>NW_020839465.1:0-6017 GCF_003676395.1 Aethalodelphis obliquidens | reverse complement strand
GGAGGCCTGAATAAGGCTGAAGGATTGTTAGGGTTAGGATACTAAAGAAGTGGGCTAGAAAGACGAGACACGATTAGCAGAAAATGGAAGCTTGAAATTAGTATTTAAGAATTGTTTTAATTAAATAACAAGACCACAGGAAGATATGGCTGACGTAGGACGGGAAAAAAGATCACTGTAGAAAATAAGTTCAAGAAACTAAGAGGCCAAGGTGTTAGAAGAATCTTTCCTATTTTTCTCTACCAATTTCAGATCTCTTCTATTCATTTGCCAATTCTCAAATATAACACGAATAATCAGAATTACCTTTTATTTTCTCTTTTTTAGATTATAAATTAGGTTGCAAATTACAATAAGATTTGTATGAATCCACCAATTATAACAAAATTTTGCAAAAACAAATCAATTTGATTCATTATGGAGTTTAGTGCAGAGAAATTTTATGTCTCCCATATTTGATAATATGATGTACTTTATAACTTAATACTAAATTACTTTTGGACTCTATTACATAGTTGTCAAAAATTATTTTTATTTGATAAATACAAAATGAAAATCAGAAATTAAAAATAATTATTACCATTAGCTTATAAAATTCTGTATGGATTTTGTTTTTTTAAATTGTCTCTCATGAAATCAGAATTTAAGATATACATCACACACAAAAAAAGAAAAATAATCTCTAGTTTTATAGAAAGATATATTAACAGGTACCTAAAAGAAACACACCTTGACGTTTTAGTTAGATTTTAATAAAATGTGCCCTAATATAACTTTTTCATCAAATGTGCCCTTTATAACTTTTTCCAGCTTTCAAGCAGGAAAGCTCTAATACCCCTCCTCTCACTAGCCAGATAGACTGTGCTTTGTGTCTTTTATTTGGCTTTGAATTTTTATGTCTTTCTTGTTGTTCCAACACAGGAAAAAGCATTACTGTAACTTGCTAAAAATCCATAAAGCCAACTAGGGAAGATTACTTTAGTGCTATATAAAGTACTCATTCTCCAATAAACACTGTATTTCAGAAGCACTGTAGGCCCCTGCCTGCCTAGGGACTGAGGAAGTGGCAATCAAACTAAGGTCAGCCACAGGGCAATGAAGAACATTTCCATTAGCCCAGGAAGACATTTTGATAAATCCATTTAATCATGTTACTGGAAAGCAATAGATTATAACAAATGATGTCTCTCACCTACTTGTAATTATGTGGATTATATATTGGATGACAGTGATTACACTCTGTTAACTAACTTAAAAAATAATATCCTCCATGACTAGATACAGAACCCATACCTATAATCTCATCTGGTATTTATATCAACATTACTATAAACACGAGGACTACAAGTACTGTTGGCTGTTTGTAGTAGCATGCAAATACAACTTCCCATTAATATATGATATGAACACAGAAGATAAAGAGCAACCCAAGAAATCTTTAAATTCTTAGCCTAAAACAAACCTTTAACAGACTATCAGATACAATTATATTAGATTTAACTTTTTTCAGTTCAGTGATTTCTACTTTGGTAAAGTGAAATTTAATTTTCTTTTTGCTACTATCCACCTGTGATGGTATGATATATAAGAAATATACATTTGGTTTTCTTCCCCACTTAGAGCTCCTAAAATCTTTGGAATTTTTTAAGTGATAAGAGTGATAAAGGTGAAAAAAGAGAGGTCTCTTTTGTTATTCATAATGAGCCACTTTCAACCACACCTGGGTTTGCTAAACAGATGATGTTTGGAAAACCCCTCTAGAGAGAAGCTGGTTACCAGGGGAGCCAAGCTCATGATTAGAGGACTGGACTTTTAGCCTGCACCTCCGCCTCCAGGAAGGAGAGAGGAGCTGGAGGTTGGGTTAATTACTAATAGCCAATGACTCAATTAATCATACCTCTGTGGTGAGCCTCCATAAAAAATCCTAGCTGAAGAGCTTTGGAGAGCTTCCAAGTTGGTAAACAAGAATGCATTCGTGTCCTGGGAGGGTGGCACACCCCAAACATTACAGGCACTCCTGTGCTCAAGACCCTTCCAGATCTTATCCTATGTATCTCTTCAGCTGGCTGTTCATTTATATCCTTTAAAATATGCTTTATAATAAATTGGTAATAGCAAGTAGAGCATTTTTCTGAGTTCTGTGAGCCATTCTCTCACAAATTACCGAACTCAGAAGGGAGTGGTGGGAACCTCCAATCTATAGCCACTTGGTCAGAAGCACAGGTGACAACACAGACTTGCAACTGGGTCTGATATAGGGGCAGTCTTGTGGGACTGAGCCCTGAACCTGTGA
Organism: Aethalodelphis obliquidens; assembly: GCF_003676395.1. Lineage (NCBI taxonomy): Eukaryota > Metazoa > Chordata > Mammalia > Artiodactyla > Delphinidae > Aethalodelphis > Aethalodelphis obliquidens. Next base: position 3,724 of record NW_020839465.1, on the reverse strand, counting down.
GATCTAATGCTATCTCCAAGTAGATGGTATCAGAATTTAGTTAATTGTAGAACATCCAGCTAGAAATGAAGAACTGCCTCATGGTGGTGGTGGTGGGGGGGACCCACACATCTGGTGGCCAGAGGTGTTCTACGGGTAGGGTACCAAAGAAAAACAGGACTTTTTTCCTTCTACTACATTAATAATAAAGGCATTTGGTAGGCGGTGGGGAAAAATTGGACAATATTCAAAGTTTAGGAACACCAAGTTGCATTAAATAAGAAGAGAAAATGTGCAAAAAATGGTGAAAATCTAAGAACAACTTAAACATAGTTCTAGAAGGATACTGTACTCATAAAAATTATTACTCTATCACTACCTTAATCATTCACTTTAGATCAGGTTGCTTCATCAGGCAATAATGTAACATACAATTAAACATCAAAATCATCTGATCATTCTATAAATGTACTGAGTTTCACTGTGAATACTGAAAAAAGAATGAGACCCTCTATTCCAAATAGAGAGAAAATCTTAATAAAAATTTTATATCAGTGTTTCTCAAGCTGTATTCTGCAAAGCCCAAGAACCTTCCTCAAGCTTTGCTTCTTTAGCCATGGGAGACACTGGAGTTCCAGTTACTCAATCTCTTCCCTCCAACTCCAGTTCTTCCCATTCAGAGAAGTGCCATTTTTGACTCTTTTTTACATAATAGAGTTTTGCTAAAGCTTTTCTTTGTAAAAAGATTCCATCACTAAAATCAAACAAATAAACTACCCAAACCAAATAGTTTGAAACTTTATATAGTTAATAGCTGTTGTTAAGTTAAAGCTTCAACAAGATTTTGATTTGATTTGATAGTTATATACAGTAAAACAACTTAACAATCAAACTTTTTGTTTCAGATTCCCAGGAAAAGTAAACACCTTACCCAGCATGACTAGATGATGAAGGTGGTGGCAAATCTGGTGTAAGAACATAAAGACTGTTGTTTTTTGGCAAGTGTAGTGATTTTAGGACCGTCTGAAAAACAAAAAATAAAAACAAATATAAAATAACTATTGATTGTGCATTTTTAATCTTCCTATAATTCTTAGAAAATTATCACTATTGTAGTTTGACTTTGCATCTTTTGACAATTTCCTAAATAGGATAATACAGAAGAACTACTGAATCGCAAAAAATCTCTCTCTCATAAATATCGTAAGTTAGCATAAATATGAATATTAAAATAAAATACAAATTCTTTAGCTCATGAAACGATACAAATATATAAGAACACAGTTCAGAATCATTAATTTCTTCATTGAAGAAGCATATCCTTGCAACTAATATCCACTTCATTCAGGATCATTATAGCAAAAATTAGCGATGTAGGTGTTCAGAGATCATTAGACCTAGAAAAGATTATAGAGAGTACCTCAACCTAAAGACTTTATAGATGAGGAGCTGCAGCCTAATAGGTGAAATGACTTGGATGAGGTCTCTTGTAAGTGTTACCTAGGTCACTTAACTGTTAGGCCAGATAATTTTTTTTGTTAAAGCACTTTGTCTGGGGTGAATAAACTACTCTTGGGCTACCTCTGACCTACTATCTTGATAACCACACAAAATTTCACCAAATTTATTTGCCAGAGAACTCCTACATACCTTTCAAACTCCCAACTTGATGGTAAATACCCGCTAATTCAAAATTTTTTGGACAGCAAGAAACATTAAGAAACACATTTTACATCTTTACATCATAACCCAGGACAAAAATACTTACTCAACAGATATTTATTGAGCCACCAATTCTGTGCCAGGAGTATTCTAAACACTGAAGATATAGCAGTGAACATGATAGTCTAAAACCCCTGATCTTCAGGAGCTTACATTTTAGTAGGAATAAACAAAGTAACCTATATAGTTGACTACTAGAAGTGATAGTTTTCGTGACTAAACATAAAGCAGAAAAGGGAGGGTGAAGAATATGAGGCTGGGGAATTACATAATTTAAACTTGGTTATCAGGGTGGTTCTCACTTGGCCAATGTCACATTTGAGCAAAAACTTGAAAGTGGTGAGGAAAGAAACCATGAACATATATAGAAAAAGAATATGGCTGGCAAAGGCAATAGCCAGTGCAAAATGCTTACTGAACAACAAGGAGTCCAATGCAGCTGAAGCCAAACGAGTTCTGATAGGAAACAGGTCAGAGAGGTTAACAGTGATGCCAGGAGATAGGTGAGAGGAAATGTGTTGAGACATTTAAGCTAATGTAAGGGCTTTGACTTTTTCTCTGAATGAGATCAGAAGCTATTGGAGTGACATTATCGGATTCATATTATAAAGGATCTCTTTCTCAGCTGTGTTGAAAATGGATGGGAAAAGGTTGACAAAGGAGGGCAGAAGCACAGAGGAGAGTAATAAAATATACTAAGACAAGGATGATAATGGCTTATGTCAGTGTGATGGTAATAGAAGTGATGCAAAATAGGTGAATTCTGGATATATTCTGAAGATCACACCAAAAGGATTTCATGACAGACTGGATATGAGTCAATAATGATCCTAAAGCTTTTAGACAACAAATGGAAGGATAAAGTTGCCGTCAACTGAAATGGAAAGACTGCAAATGAAGACCTCTAGGCATGTAAGTTTGAAATGTGTATTAAACATTCAAGTGGAGAAGACAAGAAAGCAGTCAGATATATCCATCTGGAATTCAGGGAACAGGTCTAGGGTAGAAATATAAATTAGAGATATAAAATTGACAGTGCACACAGACGACACTTAAAAGCCATGACACTGAATTTAGTAATGTGGTCATGAGTGACATTAGCAAGTCCACTAGCAGATCCCTACTTAGACTGGGCTCAGAGAAACGGGAGGAAAGGAATTAGAGACAACAAATGTAGACAACTCTTTGGGGGAAGTTTTGTTATCAAAGGGACTAGAGAAATGGAGTGATTGCTGGAAGGGGAGGTGGGATCAAGAGAAAAATGGAAGAAATAACATCACGTTTGAATGTTAATGGTAACACTCTACTAGAGGGAAAAACTGATGATGCAGGGAAGAATTAAAGTGAAGGAAGTCCTTGATTTAGGCCAGAGGGAATATAGAATGTAATCTGAAGCAAACATGGAGGTTTGGTGTTAGATAGGAGATTGGGCATGCCATCTAGAGTAACAGGAGAAAAAGAAGGGTATGTGTATAAGATGCAGGTAAGTAAACAGAGACCAAGTTGGAAGCTTGTGGAAATTCTCTTGTGATTGCCTTCATTTAATCAGTGAAACAAAATAGGAAATGAAGTCATCAGCTGAGGGTGAGAATACGGGAGAGGTGTTTTAAAGGTCTGAGGCAAAGATAAGTGTAAAATGGCCATTTAGGAGAGTGTGGATAAACCAGGTAAATATGCTATCACTGCCTAGCAACATTAGGGGGCTCTCTAAAGATTATGGTCGTGAATTTAAAGATACACCAATCAGCATGATTTTGTTTGTCTCTAGTCACATTTAGCTCTGAGGCACAGAATAGACAGAGTTGTATTTATCCAAGGTACGGATTTTTGTCAAGCAAGATCCATGAAGCAAGAGTTGAAGCTACATGCAAGAAAGTGATTACAATGAATGACCATGGGATATTGCCCACTCTAAGGAAGAAAGAGAGGACATGAAAGAGGTAATGATCATGAAAAGATGGTAGAAACAATGGATTGGAGGCCTGAATAAGGCTGAAGGATTGTTAGGGTTAGGATACTAAAG
>NW_020839464.1:0-6017 GCF_003676395.1 Aethalodelphis obliquidens | reverse complement strand
GAGTAGGAGGTGTCTTGTGGACCAGTGTCCTGAACTCAGCTCTCCCACCTCAGAGGCAAGGCCTGACACCCGGCTGGAGCAACGAGACCCTGTCAGCCACACAGCTCAGAAGAAAATGGAGAAAAAAGAAAGAAAGGAAAAATAAAATAATTTTTAAAATAAATAATAAATAAAACTATTAAAAATAAAGAAGAGAGAAACAAAACCAAAAAACAAATCCACCAATTATAACCAGTGCTAAAAACTATACAAAAAAATAATAACAAAACAGAAAATAATGACAAAAAATGGAGAGATAGAACACAGAACAAATGGTAAACACAAAGCTATACAGACAAAAACACACAAAGGAGCATACACATACACACTCACAAAAAGAGAAGAAGGAAGAAAATATAATATTGCTTCCAAATTCCACTGCCTCAATTTTGGGTTGATTCGTAATCTGTTCTCGTATTCCACAGATGCAGGGTACATCAGTTTGATTGTGGAGCTTTAACCTGCTGCTCCTGAAGCTGCTGGGAGAGATTTCTCTTTCTCTTCTTTGTTTGCACAGCTCCTGGGGTTCAGCTTTGGTTTTGGCCCCACCTCTGTGTGTAGGTCTCATGAGGGAGTCTGTCCCTCACTCAGCCAGGATGGGGCTGGCAGCAGCTGATTAGGGGGTTCTGGCTCACTCAGACCAGAGGAAGGGAGGGAATGGAATGCAGGGCAAGACTGTGGTGGCAGAGGCCAGCGTGACCTTGCAACTGGCTGAGGTGTGCCGTTTGTTCTCCAGGGGAATTTGTTCCTGTATCACCGGACCGTGGCAGAGGTGGGCTGCACAGCCTCCCGGAATGGGAGGTGTGGATAGTGACCTGTGCTTGCACACAGGCTTCTTGGTGGCTGAAGCAGCAGTCTTAGGATTTCCTGCCCATCTCTGGTGTCTGTGCTGATAGTCGTGGCTGGTGCCCACCTCTGGAGCTTGTTTAGGCAGTGCTCTGAATCCCCTCTCCTCTTGCACCCCAAAACAATTGTCTCTTGCCTCTTAGACAGGTCCAAACTTTTTCCCAGACTCCCTCCAGGCTAGCTGTGACACAGTAGCCCCCTTCAGGCTGTGTTCATGCAGCCAACCCCAGTCCTCTCACTGAGATCTGACCTCCAAAGCCTGAGCCTCATCTCCCAGCCCCCACCCGTCCCGACCGGCAGATGAGCAGATAAGCTTCTTGGGCTGGTGGGTGCTGGTTGTCAGCACCAACCCTCTGTGAGGGAATCTCTCCGCTTTGCCCTCTGCACCCCTGTTGCTGAGCTCTCCTCCGTGGTTCTGAAGCTTCTCCCTCCCCCATCCCCACACCCATCTCCACCAGTGAAATGACTTCCTAGTGTGTAGAAATGTTTCCTCCTTCACAGCTCCCTCCCAGTCGCACAGGTCCCATCCCTATTCTTTTTCTGTTTTCTTTTGCCCTACCCAGGTATGTGGGGAGTTTCTTGCCTTTTGGGAAGTCTGAGATCTTCTGCCTGCATTCAGTAGGTGTTCTGTAGGAGTTGTTCCACATGTAGATATGTTTCTGATGTATTTGTGGGGAGGAAGGTGATCTCCATGGCTTACTCTTCCGCTGTCTTGAAGGTTTCTATCAATCTCTTTAACACATTTGTGACTCAGCTTTATAATAGAGATTACAGATTTTATCTATGCGATTTTATTCATACTTCTACAAATATTTTAATGTAGATATTGCCATAGGAGAGCATATATTGTATTGATTGCAATATAAATGTCAGAATCAAAGACTATATTTAGGCTTTCAAAAACCACAGGACTAATTTTACCTGATGTACTTAATCAACTTAAAAATTTAGAAGTAGTTCTATTGTTTTTTCTCTTTTTGTATTTCTCAAAAAATGTGGATTGAAACTTTATTTAGATATACCTAGAGACAACTGAATATAATAAATTTAAAAATTATTTAATGTCATACTATTTGTCTTTCATTACTCTACATTAGCACCTGTCATATTGCTTAAGATAGGGAGGACTTCAATAGATATCCGCTTCTCTAATAAGTGAATTAATAAAGTATATAGTCACATTCATAGAAATTAATTTAGACTTGCTCATCATCATCTCATAATTCTTATATGGGCTGAACAAAAAATGGGTGACAAGGAAAATTTGTTTTTTAATTATTTGAAAGTCAGTGAGATTTTCTACAGGAATATATCACCACATCTCTGTGTCACCATTATTATTTGTATCAATTCCTCTTTTAATTTGAAGAAACTGGGCTGAAAATTACTAATATTAAGAGTTTTTCTTGTTAAATATAAATCTTGAGCAAATTATCAGGAAATATTTTGTTTCTGCTTGTTTTTCATCAAGGTAATTATTTTATACATGATAAACGATTTGAAATTTAGTAAAGCCTCTAGTGCATCAATAGCATGATAATATCATGTGTAAGTTTTACATATTTTATAGCAAATAAGAGTAACTTTTCATTATTCATAAATTTACCTAAATATCAATTAAATTTTCAAATTTATTTCAGTAAATTAATATACAGATTTCTCATGTGTATGATGACACAAAAGAAACTTAGATAGAAAACAGTGACATTTATCATAGGTGTGTTTAATTTAGGTGACTATGATTGTATGTATTAGAGAGAGAGGGAGAGAGAGAGAGGAAGGTCTAAATAGAGTGTAGAGGAGAGAGATATTTAAATAGAGTGGACAGGTTAACATGTAAATTACTCAATGAGCTTATGCTAGTGAGTAGGCATGAGAAGGAAGACAGAAAACTGCTTTCTATTGGTTAAATTCAACTGCAGCAAGACCTGTAATGGTTTGAGCATCTCACAATGCAGTGTATAATGTAGAGTGTTCACATGTACGTTACAGATTTTTCATATCACTTGCTTACTAATTTTACCTCTAACCATTTTAAGAAACTTCAGTTCCAGAAGATAAACTAACTGTAGAACCTAATTAATAGGATTCTTTATGGTTGACTTATGTGACTTTTAGAAAGATTTTGCTTATACTAATTCATTTTCCATACTTGTATACTTCCATACTCAAGCTTACTTTCCACCTTTACACTTGTATTTATAACTCTAAGCTACCTTCTAAGGCAAGTGCATATTTCTAAATTTTAAAAATCTCTTATTTATTAAAAAAGCCAGAATAATATAGTATTATATTCTCTATATCCTTGAAGAAAACATTCTATTGTTATACTGAAATGAAAAAAGAGAGAGCTATTTTAAGTAGTGTCTTGATTACTAATTAATAAATTACCATAGTGGTCCCCAAAATTCTTTTCACCACTCTGACAAACTTGAGAAATATTTCACAGTTCCCATTATGCAAGTAATTTTCAAATGGGAATTAAGCACTCTGAAATGAATATTAGAAAAGTGAAAGGACAGAGAACTATAACTAGGGAGAAGACTTCTCAAGTGATTCTTACACATTTTTGGGGAGTTATCTTAAGAATCATTGACATGAAAAGATTGGCATATGTGCTGCATAATTGATTCACATGCACACACACACATTTAAGAAAGAAGAATGACAGTAAAGAGGAAAGGGGACAAAATACAATGAAAGGCAAAAACACACAAATCAAATATTGAATAGTTTATAGCTTTGTCTAGTGGTAACTTATTTGTATCATCTGACTCATCTCTCTCAGATACTTTATGAAAATGTCTAAAGTGAAGGAATTTATGATAGATTCTTAATTGGAGGCCAGAGGCCCAAGGAAGTAACATTGGCTGTGTGGCCCTTGCTGCTTTGCACTTTTCCCTAATACTTGAACTACCCAGCCACTCACATTCTATTTTAAATATCTTATCATACAATTGCAATAAAATACATGAAATATTTCTTCCTGTTAAGTAAATTATTAACAGCAAAACAAGTTAAAAACTCTCCAGACTTCAAGGCAGATGATATATCCATGGACACCAAACAATAAGCATAAAATAGAAGACTTTATGCATATGATAATGATGACATTTCATCTTGTCTCTTTAGCATTCAAAATCTTACAATATTTGATGTCACTTTGGCTTAGGATTTATTAAGATCACTGTCTTTTCTATTTACCCACAAAAGAATTTGCCAGAATATTAAAATCAACAATGCCATGGATTTTAAACTAACTACAAGAGATAAAGTCCAAGAAAACCTTAATATTTCTGTCAGCTTGACTAAACCTCAGGCAGGCTTCTTGCTGCTGTTAGGTTCCTGACCTTTAATCATAGAAGCTCTTACAGATTCCAAATGCCCTAACCACAGAGGTCCCTCCTCTTCCATTTCTTAAACTATTTTCTTGAGAAAACTTGTCTTTCTTTGTGCCTTGAAGTGTATGTAAATTCTTTCAAAAAGTTTCTTGCTGGTTTTACAATCCAGGGATATCTTTTTCAAGGACCCAGGAACCATCACTTTGAAATGTAAATATCGATCAAGATAGTGTTCCCATGTGCCAGTTTCTCTAGGAGGGTAAGGAACCAAACTCTTATGACAGCCTTGCTTCAATTAGTAAAACTTCCTCCTGTCATGAGATATCTGGATAAGGCCAATTAGCAAACATAGATAGCCTTACAATTCCCTCCACCCCAGCTCTTAAAAACTCTTCTGCCCTTTTTTCTGTGGAGTTGAGTTCAGAACACACTCTGGTCTCCCTCTAATTGCAATAACCTTGAATAAGTTCTTCCTTACCTGTTTACTTTTTCCAGTGAAATCTTTTCTTTGATAGTTATTATCAAGGTTTATAGAATACTTTGGTATATTAAAAGCCCCAAAGAAATTTAAGTCTTGCTGTCCTCTGAATTTTAATGAAGAACATAATTTATTTGAAACCCATCAATGTTACGATTATTCATATATTTATATATATTTTGTATTAATAAAATTATATTATTGATTTAAAAATAAATCTTTAGTGAATCTTCAAATTTTAAACAATTTCATTGAATATAAGTATCTGTATAAAAACTGGTAATAGGAGCTGAGATTTAATAAATAATTTGTCATGCAATATAAATTGTGCCTGTTTTCACACATTGCCAAATGGTATTCTTGTATCTCCCTGTAAAGGAGATACTATTATCATTCCAACAGAAAACTGAGGTTTAGACTAGTTAAGAAAATTGACAGAGGTCACACACTTTGTGAATTTTGAGCCTGAACAAACTTGAAGCCTGAAGTTTTCTATGATTTTGTTTATTTGTAGGGGTAATTATGGTATTTTACAATCATTTTTGGTTATTTCTATAATGATTACGTCAGAACATATTCATCTCAGAAATGCCATCTCATTAACTGTACACACATTTGTTTATTCTAGGAATGATGTTTTCCACGTATATTCATTCTGCAAATATCTGAAATTGCACATTTAAGTCTCAACTTTGTTTAATTATTTCTAATTAAAATTATCTTAGTTAAAAATACTTTTAAAAATGATACAATGCTACTTTCCATTTATTCTAGTTATAGTTCAATGATATTATTTTTAATGGTGTGATCTTTGATTCATATAAAGTGGTTTGTCCCTACATTAAATGAGTCCAAATTGCTGTTGATGTTTTGCTGTGCAGATTGATAACATATTCAATTTTTCTTCTTTTCAGGTTTTATAAACACTATCAAATAAACATGTTCCAGCTATTGTTAGACCTCCGCGGTCTCCTAGGAGTTTCGACTCGCCCAGGAAACAACAAGAGTCGGAAGCCGATGCAAGACGCAAGAGGTTTATTGAAGGCCGGTGCACCGGGGTTCCTTGGTCTTCACGCAGGAGGCCGAAGAAGGAACCCCCCCAGGGCGTGAACATACATTTTTATAGGTCTCAATTTCCTGTTATGCAAAGTGTGGATTCAATTGTGATTTTTAATGATAGGTTCTTAGCTTCTGTTCGGACCAGAGGGGGAACCTGTCCCAGGTTTCCTGATTGGTTCTTTGACAGATACCTTTTTTACATTTTGTTTATCTCCCTCCTTCTCGGAAGGGGGCCAGACATCCTGGAAATTCAC
>NW_020839463.1:0-6018 GCF_003676395.1 Aethalodelphis obliquidens | reverse complement strand
CCGCAGGTACCGGGGGCCCTGGGAAGGAGTGGAGGTCGGGGGAGGGCCACGGGCTGCTCGGTTGGGAGTGGGGGAGCGGCGGCGGAGGGTAGCGGGCTGAAGGGGGGCTGAGGGAAGGGTCCCCCAGTGAGCGGGTCAGAGGGGAGGACCGCTGGCTTCCGGGGTGGCTGGTGGGGGGCGTTCTGGAGTCGGGGTGCAGAGGGTGGGGCTAATGGCTAAGTGTGGGGGAGGGCCTGAGCGGAGGGCTTCCTACTGGTCGGGTGGGGCCGGCTTTGGGGGCCAGAGGAGAGGACGACTGGCTGCGGGGGTGGGGAGGACGGGACGGGCGGGCCCCACCCCCGGGGCCGAGACGGGAGGGGAGGGCTAACGGCTGCTGCGTGTGGCGGGAGGAAGGGGGAGCTACTCCTGGCTGAGGCGGGGGTCGATGGGGAGGACTCCCGGGCGCGGGTGCGGTAGGCGTTAGGGGAGCTCCCGCCGGGGCGGGGCGTGGGGTGGGGGGCGAGGACGCTCGTGGCAGTTAGGGGGCTCCGGCTCCCGGGTGGGCGGGGGCAAGACGGGTGGGCTCTGCGTCTGGGGTACGAGAAGCGAGAGCCCCTGGCGCTGAGTGTGCTCGGGGGAGGACTCCCCGGTGTGGGGAGGTGAGAGAGGCAGTCTGACCTCTACGCATGGCGGGGCGCCCGGCTTCCAGGGCCCAGAGCGGAGCGCCACCAGCTGGTGGGTGGGGGAGGGTGTATGGAGGGGATGTAGTGCGAGGGGTCGGAGAGGAGCCGCCTGGCCACGGGGGGGCGTAAGTGAAGCTGAGAGGGGGAGGCGCTGGGGCTGCTGTGATCTGGTGGAGGCTGTTGGCCATGGCAGATGGATTTGTGGGGGTCCAGGGAGGGGCTCTGGCCCACTGCATGAGGCATCGAGAGCTTCAGGTCGCCTCTGTCCGGGTGGCACAGGAATTGCAGAGGTGGGTGGGCAGGGCAAGGCCCTGGCCTCCACACACAGTACACAGATTCTTTACGAGGGTGCTTTGCACATTCACCCGGACACGCCATACCAGAGTTGTAAAACAGTCTCCATAAATTTAGCAGTATTGCAAGTTTACATGATAAGTTTTCTCATCACGGGGGAATTTTATTTGATGGTACTAATGATAATATATCTTCAAATATTGGGAAACCCATGGATCAAAGAGAAAAATCACAGAGGGACTTAGAAAATATTTCCAAGTGAATACTAAAAAAGCACAACTTACCAAACTTAGTGGGAGGCAGCAAAAAGCGACAGGAGGAAACTGTATTCCTCTAAATGCTTCTGTTAGAAAAGAGTCAGGACATAAAATCAGTGAGCTAACAGTCCATTGAGAGATGCTAGAAGAAGAAGAGCAAAGGAAACATAAAATGAAGTAATAAGAGAGCTAAGAGAGGAAATCAGTGATAGAAAGCAAATTATGGACACGGTGAACGAAGCCACGGGCTTCTTTCAAAAGAGCAAGGAAACCGAGCAAGTCCTAGAACGATGAATCACGGAAACATAGAAAGAACGCTGATCCCCAATATGAGGAATGAAAGAGGGCCAACGTTACGGATCAGATGTACATTAACAAAGAGGATATAGGGGAATATTATGGGACATTATGGAAATGTTTATGCTAACAAATTGGAAGACTTGAAAAATTCCTTGGGAAAAAGGCAGCTTCCTAAAACTGAGGCCAGAAATGTAGAAAAGGTGACGAGCCTTCTATCTGTCTTTTTTAAAAAAATTATTTTATTTTATTTTATTATTGTTTCTTGAGTCGTACGCAACAAGTGCTCTTTTGTTATTATTTTTAAATTTTATTTTTACTTTGGGCTGCGTTGGGTCTTTGTTGCTGCGCGCGGGCTTCCTCTAGGTGCAGCGAGCGGGGGCTACTCTTCATTGCGGTGCGCAGGCCTCTCATTACGGTGGCTTCTCTTGTTGCAGAGCACGGGCTCCAGGCATGTGGGCTTCAGAAGTTGTGTCACGTGGACTCAGTAGTTGTGGCTCGTGGGCTCTAGAGCGCTGGGTCAGTGGTTGTGGCGCGTGGGGTTAGTTGCTCCGCGGCTTGTGGGATCTTCCCGGACCAGGGATCGAACCTGTATCCCCTGCACTGGCAGGTGGATTCTTAACCACTGCGCCACCAGGGAAGTCCCTAGCCTTCTATCTTGTAAATAAATGTAATTTATAAAAAAAGTTTCCTAAAGTCAAACAAACCAAACAGGGCAGGGAGGTGCTCCAGGCTGCTGCTGTGAGGGGCACTAGGGTGGGCTGTGTGGCACAAACATGATTCTCTCCTCTTTGCACCCACAGGCCGATTCCCACACTTCAACAGCCTGTGCACACCTGTTTGATCGCTTCCCCCCACCCTCAGGTCCTCGAAGATGGCGATGGCTCTGGCGGTATTGCGGGACTGGTGCAGGTCGATGGGCGTGAACGCTCAGCGATCTCTGCTCATCCTGGGAATCCCAGATGACTGCAAAGACCAGGAATTCCAAGAGGCTATGCAGGCTGCCCTGCGTTCCCTGGGCAGGTACCGAGTGCTGGGCAAGGTCTACAGAAAGGAGCTGGGGTCGAGTGTTGCCCTGGTCGAGTTTGCTGAGTGTTTAAATCGAAGCTTGCTCCCCCGCCAAATACCAGGCAAGGGAGGGCCCTGGACTGTGGTCTGCCTGCCCCAGGCCCCTGATGCTGATTCACAGGATAGACCCAATTGCCCTGCGCAGCCCCAGGGACAAGCAGTGGTTGGCAGGGCGGGTGAGGCAGGAACTGCAGGTCACTCAGGAACTGCAGGGGAGGAGGAGGCTGCAGGGGAGGCGGGAGTCGCAGGTATGGAGGGAGACACAGGTGAGGAGGAAGCCTTAGGTGAGGAGGGAGCTGCAGATGAGGAGGGAGCTGCAGGTGAGGAGGGAGCTGAAGGTGAGGCAGGAGCTTCAGGTGAGGAGGGAGCTGAAGGGGAGGAAGAAGGTGCAGGTGAGACGGGAGCTGCAGGTGAGGAGGGAGCTGAAGGTGAGGAGGGAGCTGCAGGTGAGGAGGGAGCTGAAGGTGAGGTAGGAGCTGCAGGTGAGGAGGGAGCTGAAGGTGAGGAGGGAGCTGAAGGTGAGGGAGGTGCAGGTGAGGAGGGAGCTGCAGGTGAGGAGGGGGCTGAAGGTGAGGCAGGAGATGCAGGTGAGGAGGGAGCTGTAGGTGAGGCAGGAGATGCAGGTGAGGAAGGAGCTGCAGGTGAGGAGGGAGCCTCAGGTGAGGCAGGAGCTGCAGGTGGGGAAAGATCTGAGGGTCAAGCAGGAGCTGAAGGTGAAGCAGGAGTGTCAGATGAGGAAGGAGCTGCAGGTGACGACGGAACCTCAGGTGAGGCAGGAGTTGCAGGTGAGGCAGGAGCTGCAGGTGAGGAAGGAGCTGCAGGTGAAGCAGGAGATGAAGGTGAAGCAGGAGCTGAGTCAGATGAGGAAGGAGCTGCAGGTGAGGAGGGAGATGAAGGTGAGGAGGGAGCTGCAGGTGAGGAGGGAGCTGCAGGTGAGGAAGGAGCTGAAGGTGAGGAAGGAGCTGCAGGGCTGGAAGGAGCTGAGGGTGAAGCAGGAGCTGAAGGTGAAGCAGGAGCTGAGTCAGATGAGGAAGGAGCTGCAGGTTACAGAAATGTTGCAGGCGTGGCAGGACTTCTGAGTATGGCAGGACCCACGGGCGGGGCAACGGCTGCGCCTGAGGAAGCAGTTGTGACAGCGGCAGGCGCCATGGGTGAGGCAGGGCCCGGGACCCAGCAGTGGAGGCAGGCCTCGCAGCCCGTGCTGGACAGCATGGGCTACCAGGAGCTGGGAACCTTCTCTGGGATGGAAGAGCCGGGCCACGGAGAAGGGTCCTCTGAGAGCTGGCTGGAGCAGGCCAGCCACACGCTGCACCTGTGGTGCCACGTGTCTGAGAGGGAGAGGAGGAGGAGGCTGGTGGAGAGCTTGCGCGGCCCCGCGCTGGACCTCCTGCGTGGCCTCCTGGCGGAAGATCCCGAGCTGGCTGCCCAGGACTGCCTGGCCGCGCTGGTGCAGGTGTTTGGGAACAAGGACCCCCGGGGGAGTGCTCGGCTGAAGTTCGTGACCTGTGCCCAGTGGCCCCAGGAGACTCTCTCTGCGTACGTGATGCGCCTGGAAGGCCTGCTGCAGTCGGCCCTGGAGAAGGGGGCCATCCACCCGGCCATGGTGGACCAGGCGCGCGCCCGGCAGGTGCTGACGCGGGCCCGGCTGAACGACACGCTCCGGGACACGCTGAGGAGGCGGCGGCTGATGAGGAGGCCTCCCGGCTTTGCGGGGATGCTGCGGCTCATCCAGAAGACCGAGGCCTGGGACGCCGACCCGGCTAGCAGGGAGCACTTCCCAGGGCAGGAAGAGGCCCGTGTGGACGTTGCAGTCCTGGCAGCAGCCGCCCAGGCCGCCCCGGCCCATGAGGCCATCACCGCAGGCACCACTGCACATGGCACCAAGGCCTCCCCGGCCGGTGAAGATAGCACCGCCCAGGCCGCCCGTTCCAAGGAAGGGAGCGCCGAGGACCACCCGGCACGTGAGGAGGCCAGTGCGGCAGTTGCCGGCACTGCCAAGGCTGGCGAGGCGGCCCCTGAAGACCATGGTGCCGCCAGGGCAGCCCCTGGCCCTGGGGAGACCAGCAAGGCGTCCGCGGCCACTCAGGAAGATGGAAGTGCTGCCGCCCCTGCGGGCCTAGGTCAGGCAGGACCCTCAGATGCCCCCGGGGTCCCCATGCCTGGCCGGATGGGCAGTGCTTCCCCGGTGGCCCCAGGAGGTCCTGGCTGGGAGCCAGAGGGCCTCGCCCAGGCAGGAGGCCAGGAGGCCGAGGAGACCCCCGAGGAGGGGCTCAAGCCCATCCCAGAAGAGCCGGGAAATGAGGATGGGGCTGCAGAGATGAGCCCCCCGGGGTCCACCTCGGGCCACTAGGCTCAGCAGGCCGTGGGGCTGCCAGGCTTGGAGGCAGGGGGAGGCCAGGCCTGGCAGCCTACTGGCCCCATATTAGGGGCCACTCCAGGTGCCTGGGCCTCCCTCCTGAGAGGGGACCCCTGTTCATCATCCCCTGGGGCAGGTTGCTCCCTGTACTGGCAAGCCCAAATGTGTCCCTGTAGGCCCCAGAGGGACCCAGGTGTCAAGGAACCCCCCAGCCCCCGCTCCCCTCCCCCCAACACACACACCCTAGCCATCGTCCCCCCGCAGAGCCCTGAGGTGCGCCACGTGCCAGCCAAGGCTCTGGTCTCTGTGGGCCAGTGTCGTGAGCGCAACGTGTGCTTTCTGGGCATAGATTCAGGCCCAGCGCTGCCTGTTGTTGTGGAAATGTGCATGTGTTCTCCTCTGAGCAGTTCCCCCAACCCCTGCACGGCGTGGAGACCCCGAGCCCAGTCCCAGGAGCCGGCGGGAAGGACGGGATGGACGAGGTCACAGCCAGCGCCCACCCCAGGACCTGGGAGCCCACCTGCGACCTTCGAAGGAAGACCTTGACCGGGGCTGCAGGAGGTCTGCGGGAGGACCCCAGGGCTTGTGTTCTGCTGGGCCACCCCGTTGTTCCTCGGGACTCCACGTCCCCGGCTTGGTGGCGTGCGCCCTGCTGTGGGACTGTCCTGTGCCCGCCATAGGGCAGGGCCAGGCCCCGGGCATGTGGGCCAGAAATGGAGGATCTGCCCTGGGGGGAGCGGGCATGGCCGGCGCCCATCTTCCTGGCGAGAGGCCACCCGCGGGGCCCTCAGGAAGGGAGACTGTGGGGAGATGGAGGGCCGCCGGGTGGGGTGTAGCGGAGGCACCTTTTTGAGGACCCTGGTGGGGCCGGGACCCGTGAGCTCCGGTGGCCGTTAGAAGTTCCTCTGTGTGTTGTTATGCCCTCTGTTCAATGGTTTCAGTCAATGTTTCTGTTTAATAAATTTCCCTGAACGTTTCATCTGAGTCTGGCCTCTGCTGTGGGCAATGGAGGGAAAGGGCTGCTGCGGGTGAGGGCGGGGGTCCAGAGTCCGATTCCTGCTCAGCACCCATGGGACACCTCTCC
>NW_020839462.1:0-6022 GCF_003676395.1 Aethalodelphis obliquidens | reverse complement strand
GTGATTATATATTTCACCTGTGTTTGTATATCTGTGTTAACCCCAATATCCCTATGTGTCCAATCCTCACACCTTTCCATTGGTGAACCATAAGTTTGTTTAATGAATCTGTGGTTGCCTTTCTCTGTGGAAATATCTTCATTGGTATCAATCAATTTTTAGGTAACACCCATAAGTGATATGATAGGATATGTGCCTTTTGCTTTTTCACTTACTACAAGTTGCATGATTACCTCTAGACTCATGTACGGTGCTGCAAATGGCATTGCGTCATTTTTTTCCTTGGCTAATATTCCATCTGTACATGTACCAGTTCTTCTTTGTCCACTCATCTGTTGATGGACTTTTTGGTTGCTTCCATGTCTCGGCTATTGTAATACTGCTGCAGTGCAGATTTGCCTGCCTGTGTCTTTCCAATTCTGTCTTCTTAGGTTATAGGCCCAGGAGTGGGTCAGCTGGATCACATTGTAGCTCAGTTTTACCTTGTAAAGGCACCCACATTCTGTTCTCATTAGTGGCTCTTAGCGGGTATACACTTCTCCACAACCCCTTCAGCATTTACTGCTTTTAGTTTTTTTGCTGATGGGTATTCTGACTGGTGTAAGCTGATACCTCTTTGTGGTTGGATTTGCCTGCGTCTCATAATCCCTTGAAATTGAGCTTTCAGGCATGTCCTTTTTTTTCAAGCTGCGAGTAGAGCTTACCTCTCCAAATTGTTTTCTTGAAGTATGTGCCATATTTTCAAATATTTTGGCCATTACCTCCGTCAAGACATGTTGAGGGCAGGTTTCATATACAGCCCTCCAGTACTTGTGCATATGAAGTGACGATTAGCACAGGTTTTTAAAGCTGCTGTTGCAGGTAATGGCCAGAGGCCGGCAGCATTTCTGCTTTCCCCACTCTGGTAACGATGGAAACAGACCTTCCTGCCAGTGTTGTTCCTTGGTTATAAATTAGAGTGGAATGTGCCTAGATGAACCCCCAAAAGCTGATGTCTCCCTACTTATGTTTATTTTTTTAATTGAATTTATATTTTTTAGTGGAGTAATATTCCATTCTGTACATGAACCACTTCCTTGTGCATTTCTCTGTTGATGGACATTTTCGTAGCTTCCAAGTGTTGGCTATGGTAAATATTGCTGGAGTGCAGAATTGCCAGCCTGTGTCCTTTTGATTCTCATCCTCTCAGGCGATAGGCCCAGCAGTGGGTATGCTTGATTGAATGGCAGCTCAATGTTTACCTTTTCAAGGCACCTCCATTGTGTTTTCATTACTGGCTCTAACCATGTCCCACTTAGAACCGAGGGTATGCATTTCTGCACAACCCCTTCAGCATTTTTTGTTTGCAGAAATTTTGCTGATGGTCATTATGACTGGTGTGAGATGACAGGTTTTTGTAATTTGCATTTGCATGTCTTTAATAATTCCTAATGTTCAGCATTTTTCCAGGCATTTTTTGATTTCTGTTAAACAAAAACAGAAAAAAAAAACTGAGTACAATAAATCTCTTGAAATTGTCTCCTTGGAAGGTTGCCCTCTTTTGAAATTTTTGGTCGATTTTCGACCCCAGGATTTTTTTTGAGGGCAGTTGTCATTTACAGGCCTGCAATGAGTGTGAATATTTAGTGACCATAAGCAGTGGTTTTAAAGCTGCTCTTGTGGGAAACGGCCACAAGGCGGCAGCACTTCTCCATTCCCAAATCTGGTTACTAGGGCAGCAGAGCCTTTCTGGAAGTCATGTTCCCAGGTTGTAAATTAGAATGGAATGTGCCAGGAAAAACCCCCATAAGTCTATGTCACATTACTTCTTGTTCGTTGTTTTAATTTTTTTAATTGGGGTAATGATTAGAATATTGTCTGTCTTAGGTGTACACAATCTGGTTCATTTGTACATTATATAGATATAGATATAGATATAGATATAGATGTACAGATCCTCTTCCCATGTAAATTATAGCAGTGTTCCGTAGACCTCCCTTGCTATATGGTCAGTCTTTTTGATATATGTATTTAATATGTATTTGTACACGTATGGTAAACCTGATCTTAATTTATCCATTCCCCCCATCTTTCCTTTTAGATAAGCACAGTTTTTTTCTAAGTCTGTGAGTGTCTTTCTCTGTGGAAATATGTTCATATGTGTCAGTTGTTAGATAACGCCTATAAGTGATATCATAGGATATATGTCTTTGCTTTCCGATTTACCTCATGTTGTGTGATTATCTCTAGGCTCATTTATGGTGCCACAAAGAGCAGTGGTTCATTGTTTTCCATGGCTAATATTCCATTGTATACATGGACCACTTCTTTATCCATTCATCTGTTGATGGACATTTTGGTTGCTTCCGTGTCTTGGTTATTGTGAAAATGGCTGCAGTGCGGCTTTTACAGCCTGTGTCTTCTCGACTTTGGTCTTCTCAGGTGAGAGGCTCACCGGTGGGCCTGCTGGATGGAACGGTGGTTCAATTTTTACTTTTAAATGCAGCTCCTTTCTGTTCTCATTATTGGCTTTACCACATTACATCTTGCCAGCACCTAGAGGGTACACAGTCCTCTAAAATCCCTTCGGCAATTATTGTTTGTTGACTTTTTGCTGATGGTAGTTGACTTGTGGGAGTTGAAACCTTTTTGTAGATTAGATTTGCATGAGTGTAATAATTCCTGATGTTGAGCTTTTATCCATTTTCCTTTTTTTGAAAAACAGTGAGTAAAAGTTACTACTTCATACTATCTCCTTGAAACATTTGCCTATTTTGAATTTTTTTTGCCATTCCCTACCTCAGGACATTTTTTGAGGGCAGGTGTCCTTTACAGCCTTGGGTCCTTGTGAATGTTAAGTGAGCCTGAGCTGTGGGTTTAAAGCCGCTCTTGCGGGAAACGGCCACAAGGCGGCAGCATTTCTACATTTCCAACTCTGGGTTTTGGGGCAACAGAGCCTTCTTGGAAATCGTGTTAGTAGGCTGCAAATTAGAGTGGAATGTGCCAGGGCAAACCCCCAAGAACTTATATCTCCTTACTTCTTGTTTGTTTTTAAAATTAATATTTATTTATTATCACAGCAAATTTGATAAAAATATTGTGTTTCTCCTAGGTGTACAGAATCTGGTTCAGTATATCTATGTATCCATCTATTCATCTTTGGATCCTTTCCCATGTAGGTTATTACAGAGTGTTGAGTAGACCTCTTGGTATTCCATAGGTATTTTGTGATTATATATTTCATATGTATTAGTATATGTCTGTTAACACCCATATCCTAATTCATATATTCCTTACACCTTTCCCTTTGGGTAAACATAAATGTGTTTCCTGAATCCATGCGTGTCCTTCTCTTGGCAATAATTTCATGGGTATCAATTTTTAGGTAACACGTATAAGTGATGTCATAGGATGTCTGTCTTTTGATTTCTTTCTTACTTCAAGTTGGCTGATTATGTCTAGATCCTTGTATGGTGCTGCCAACGGCACTGTTTCATACTTTTCCATGGCTAATATTCCATTGTGTACATCGACCACTTCTTCTTGGTGCATTTTCCTGTTGATGGACATTTTGGTTTCTTCCAAGTCTTGGCTATGGTACATGTTGCTAGAGTACAGGATTGCCAGCCTGTGTCTTTTTGATTCTGCTCTACTCAGGTGATACTCCCATCAGTGAGCCTACCAGATCACATGGTAGCTCAATTTTTACCTTTAAACGCACCTCTGTTCTGTTCTCATTACTGGCTGTTACCAGGTTACATCCCACCAGCAGCTAGAGGGTACGCAGTTCTCTAGAACCCCATCAGCATTATTCTTTGTAGAGATTTTTGCTGATGATCATTCTGACGGCTGTGAGGTGAACGTTTTTGTAGACTGGATTTGCATGGGTTTATTAATTCTGATGTTTAGCATTTTGCCATGCCCTTTTTTTTAACAGAATAAATGAAAGAAAGAGAAAACAAAATGTGTGTAAAATATGCCTCTTGAAATAGTCGTTTTGAAATGTGCATGTTTTTTGAGTTTTTTGCTCGATTTATGACCCAAGGGTTTGTGTAGAAGGCAGGTGTCATTTACAGGGCTGGAATTATTTTGATTATCAAGTACCCATTAGCGCTGGGTTTAGAGCTGCTGTTGTGTGAAATGGGCACCAGGCGGCAGCAGTTCTCCTTTTCCAAATCTGGTTACTAGGGTAACAGAGCCTCAATGGAAGTCGTGTTCTAGGTTGTAAATTAGAATGGAATATGCCAGGAAAAAGCCCCTTATGTCTCACTACTTCTTGTTCGTTTTTTTAATTTAATTTTTATGTTTTATCACAGCAACTTTGATTACAATGTTTTGCTTATTCTAGGAGTGCGAGATGTGGTTCCTTAACACATATAAATATATCGTTCTTCGGATCCTTTACCCATGTAGGTTATGACACAATGTTGAGTAGTCTTCCCTTGGTATTCCGTAGGTCTTCGGTGATTATATATTTCACCTGTGTTTGTATATCTGTGTTAACCCCAATATCCCTATGTGTCCAATCCTCACACCTTTCCATTGGTGAACCATAAGTTTGTTTAATGAATCTGTGGTTGCCTTTCTCTGTGGAAATATCTTCATTGGTATCAATCAATTTTTAGGTAACACCCATAAGTGATATGATAGGATATGTGCCTTTTGCTTTTTCACTTACTACAAGTTGCATGATTACCTCTAGACTCATGTACGGTGCTGCAAATGGCATTGCGTCATTTTTTTCCTTGGCTAATATTCCATCTGTACATGTACCAGTTCTTCTTTGTCCACTCATCTGTTGATGGACTTTTTGGTTGCTTCCATGTCTCGGCTATTGTAATACTGCTGCAGTGCAGATTTGCCTGCCTGTGTCTTTCCAATTCTGTCTTCTTAGGTTATAGGCCCAGGAGTGGGTCAGCTGGATCACATTGTAGCTCAGTTTTACCTTGTAAAGGCACCCACATTCTGTTCTCATTAGTGGCTCTTAGCGGGTATACACTTCTCCACAACCCCTTCAGCATTTACTGCTTTTAGTTTTTTTGCTGATGGGTATTCTGACTGGTGTAAGCTGATACCTCTTTGTGGTTGGATTTGCCTGCGTCTCATAATCCCTTGAAATTGAGCTTTCAGGCATGTCCTTTTTTTTCAAGCTGCGAGTAGAGCTTACCTCTCCAAATTGTTTTCTTGAAGTATGTGCCATATTTTCAAATATTTTGGCCATTACCTCCGTCAAGACATGTTGAGGGCAGGTTTCATATACAGCCCTCCAGTACTTGTGCATATGAAGTGACGATTAGCACAGGTTTTTAAAGCTGCTGTTGCAGGTAATGGCCAGAGGCCGGCAGCATTTCTGCTTTCCCCACTCTGGTAACGATGGAAACAGACCTTCCTGCCAGTGTTGTTCCTTGGTTATAAATTAGAGTGGAATGTGCCTAGATGAACCCCCAAAAGCTGATGTCTCCCTACTTATGTTTATTTTTTTAATTGAATTTATATTTTTTAGTGGAGTAATATTCCATTCTGTACATGAACCACTTCCTTGTGCATTTCTCTGTTGATGGACATTTTCGTAGCTTCCAAGTGTTGGCTATGGTAAATATTGCTGGAGTGCAGAATTGCCAGCCTGTGTCCTTTTGATTCTCATCCTCTCAGGCGATAGGCCCAGCAGTGGGTATGCTTGATTGAATGGCAGCTCAATGTTTACCTTTTCAAGGCACCTCCATTGTGTTTTCATTACTGGCTCTAACCATGTCCCACTTAGAACCGAGGGTATGCATTTCTGCACAACCCCTTCAGCATTTTTTGTTTGCAGAAATTTTGCTGATGGTCATTATGACTGGTGTGAGATGACAGGTTTTTGTAATTTGCATTTGCATGTCTTTAATAATTCCTAATGTTCAGCATTTTTCCAGGCATTTTTTGATTTCTGTTAAACAAAAACAGAAAAAAAAAACTGAGTACAATAAATCTCTTGAAATTGTCTCCTTGGAAGGTTGCCCTCTTTTGAAATTTTTGGTCGATTTTCGACCCCAGGATTTTTTTT
>NW_020839461.1:0-6023 GCF_003676395.1 Aethalodelphis obliquidens | reverse complement strand
ACAATGTTGATTCTTCCAATCCAAGAACAGGGTATATCTCTCCATCTCTTTGTACCATCTTTAATTTCTTTCATCAGTTTCTTAAAATTTTCTGCATACAGATCTTTTGTCTCCTTAGGTAGGTATATTACTAGATATTTTAGTCTTTTTGTTTGTAAATGGGAGTGTTTTCCTGATTTCACTTTCAGATTTTTCATCATTAGTGTATAGAAATGCCAGAGATTTCTGTGCATTAATTTTGTATCCTGCTACTTTACCAAATTCATTGATTAGCTCTAGTAGTTTTCTGGTAGCACCTTTAGGATACTCTATGTATAGTATCATGTCATCTGCAAACAGTGACAGCATTACTTCTTCTTTTCCAATTTCGATTCCTTTTATTTCCTTTTCTTCTCTGATTGCTGTGGCTAAAGCTTCCAAAACGATGTTGAATAAGAGTGGTGAGAGTGGGCAACCTTGTCTTCTTCCTGATCTTAGTGGAAATACTTTCAGTTTTTCACCATTGAGGACGATGTTGGCTGTGGGTTTGTCATATATGGCCTTTATTACGTTGAGGAAAGTCTCTCAATGCCTGCTTTCTGCAGGGTTTTTATCATAAATGGGTGTTGAATTTTGTTGAAAGCTTTCTCTGCATCTATTGAGATGATCATATGGATTTTCTCCTTCAAGTGGTTAAAATGGTGTATCACGTTGATCGATTTGCGTATATTGAAGAATCCTTGCATTCCTGGAATAAAACCCACTTGATCATCATGTATGATCCTTTTAATGTTGGATTCTGTTTGCTAGTATTTTGTTGAGGATTTTTGCATCTATGTTCATCAGTGATATTGGCCTGTAGTTTTCTTTCTCTGTGATATCCTTGTCTGGTTGTGGTATCAGGGTGATGGTGGCCTCGTAGAATGAGTTTGGGAGTGTTCCTCCCTCTGCTATATTTTGGAAGAGTTTAAGAAGGATAGGTGTTACCTCTTCTGTAAATATTTGATAGAATTCTCCTGTGAAGCCATCTGGTCCTGGGCTTTTGTTTGTTGCAAGATTTTTAATCCCAGTTTCAATTTCAGTGCTTGTGATTGGTCTGTTCATATTTCTATTTCTTCCTGATTCAGTCTTGGCAATTTGTGCATTTCTAAGAATTTGTCCATTTCTTCCAGGTTGTCCATTCTATTGGCATAGAGTTGCTTGTAGTAATCTCTCATGATCTTATGTATTTCTGCAGTGTCAGTTGTTACTTCTCCTTTTTCATTTCTAATTCTATTGATTTGAGTCTTCTCCCTTTTTTTCTTGATGAGTCTGGCTAATGGTTTATCAATTTTGTTTATCTTCTCAAAGAACCAGCTTTTAGGTTTATTGATCTTTACTATCGTTTCCTTCATTTCTTTTTCATTTATTTCTGATCTGATCTTTATGATTTCTTTCCTTCTGCTAACTTTGGGGTTTTTTTGTTCTTCTTTCTCTAATTGCTT
This sequence comes from Aethalodelphis obliquidens, assembly GCF_003676395.1. Classification (NCBI taxonomy): domain Eukaryota; kingdom Metazoa; phylum Chordata; class Mammalia; order Artiodactyla; family Delphinidae; genus Aethalodelphis; species Aethalodelphis obliquidens. The sequence continues at coordinate 4,560 of NW_020839461.1, read as the reverse complement.
TAGGTGCAAGGTTAGGTTGTTTATTTGAGATGTTTCCTGTTTCTTAAGGTAGGATTGTATTGCTATAAACTTCCCCTTAGAACTGCTTTTGCTGCATCCCATAGGTTTTGGGTCGTCGTGTCTCCATTGTCACTTGTTTCTAGGTATTTTTTGATTTCCTCTCTGATTTCTTCAGTGATCTCTTCGTTATTAAATAGTGTATTGTTTAACCTCCATGTGTTTGTATTTTTTACAGATCTTTTCCTGTAATTGATATCTAGTCTCAGCATTGTGGTCGGAAAAGATACTTGATACAATTTCAATTTTCTTAAATTTACCAAGGCTTGATTTGTGACCCAAGATATGATCTATCCTGGAGAATGTTCCATGAGCATTTGAGAAAAATGTGTATTCTGTTGTTTTTGGATGGAATGTCCTATAAATATCAATTAAGTCCATCTTGTTTAATGTATCATTTAAAGCTTGTGAGAGTGGCATGGACATATATACACTACCAAACGTAAGGTAGATAGCTAGTGGGAAGCAGCTGCACAGCACAGGGAGATCAGCTCGGTGCTTTGTGACCACCTAGAGGGGTGGGATAGGGAGGGCGGGAGGGAGGCACAAGAGGGAGGGGATATGGGGATATATGTATATATATAGCTGATTCACTTTGTTATACAGCAGAAACAATTTTGACATTGTAAACAACACTATAAAGCGATTATACTCAAATCAAGATGTTAAAAAAATTGAAATCAGAAAAAAATATATGATATGCAGAATCTAAAAAAAGTTGATACAAATGAACTTATTTACGAAACAGAAACAGACTCACAGACTTAGAGAATGAATTCATGGTTACTGGGGGTAAGGATGGGGGAAAAGAATAGACTGGGAGTTTGCGATTTACATGTACACACTGCTATAGTTAAAACAGATAACCAACACAACATTGTAAAGCAACTATACTCCAATAGAAATTAATTTTAAAAAAAGTATTACAAGACAAGGATGCCCAATCTCACCACTTTTATTCAACTTAGTATTGGAAGTCCTAATCACAGCAATTAGTCAAGAAAAACAAACATAAGCCATCCAAATTGGAAAGAAAGACGTAAAATTTCACTTTTTGCAGATGACATGATACTATATATAAAAAACCCCAAAGGACCCACCAAGAAATATATATATATATTAGAACTAATAAATGAATTCAGTAAAGTGGCAGGATATAAGGTTAACATACAGAAATTGGTTGCATTTCTATACACTAATAACAAACTATCAGAAAGAGAAATGAAGGAAGCAATCCCATTTACAACTGTATCAAAAAGAATAAAATAACTAGGAATAAATTTAACCAAGGAGGTGAAAGATCTATACACTGAAAACTAAAAGACACTGATGGAGGAAACTGAAGATGACAGAAATAAATGGAAAGATATATTGTGCTCATAGACTGGAAGAATCAGTATCATTAAAATGTCCATACTGTCCAAAGCAATCTACAGATTCAATGCAATCCCTATCAAAACACTAATGGTATTTTTCACAGAACTAGAACAAATGATCCTAAAATTTGTACGGAACCACAAAAAGACCCTGAATTGCGAAAGTAACATTTCAGAAAGAAGAACAAAACTGGAGGTATCATGCTCCCAGACTACAAATCTGGGACTACAGACTACAGACTACTACAAATCTATAGTAAGCAAAACAGTATGGTACTGACACAAAAACAGACACATAAATCAATGGAACAGAATACAGAGCCCAGAAATAAACCCATGCTCATATGGTCAATTAATCTATTACAAAAGAGGCAAGAATATATGATAGGGAAAAAACAGTCCCTTCAATAAATGGTGCTGGGAAAACTAGACAGCTACATGCAAAAGAATGAAACTGGACCACTTTCTTAAACCATACACAAAAATAAACTCAAAATATATGAAACACTTAAGTGTAAGACCTGAAACCATAAAACTCCTAGAAGAAAACATAGGCAATACACTATTTATTTGACATCAGTCTTATCAATATTTTTTTTGAATCTCTCTCCTCAGGCAAGGACAGCAAAAGCAAAACTAAAAAGTGTTTACACAGGAAAGGAAACCATCAACAAAATGGAAAGGCAACCTACTGAATGGGAGAATATATTTGCAAATGATATATCTGATAAGCAGTTGATATCCAAAATATATAAAGAACACATACAACTCCATATCAAAAAACAAACAACCCAATTTTTTAAATGCTCAGAGAATCTGAATAGACATTTTTCCAAAGAAGACAGACAGATGGCCAACAGGCACATGAAAAGGTATTCAACATTGCTAATCAGCAGGGAAACACAAATCAGAACCACAATGAGATGCCACCTCACACCTGTCAGGGTGGCTATTAACAAAAAGGCAAGAAACAACAAGTGTTGGTGCGGATGTGGAGAAAAGGGAACCCTTTTGGTGGGGATGTAAACTGATGCAGCCACTATGGTAAACAATATGGAGATTCTTTAAAAATTAAAAGCAGAACTACCATACAATTCAGCAATTTAACTTCTGGGTATTTACCTGAAGAAAACAGAAACACTAATTCAAAAATATATATGCACCCTTATGTTCATTGGAGCACTGTTTACAATAGCCAAGATATGGAAGCAACCTAAGTGTCCACTGATAAATAAATGGATAAAGAAGATGTGGCATATATATACAATGGAATATTACTCAGCCATAAAAAATAATGAAATCTTGCCATCTGCGGCAATATGGATGGACCTGGAGGGTATTATACTAAGTGAAATAAATGAGACAGAGGAAAAACAAATACCATATGATTTCATTATACATAGAATCTAAAAATCAAAACAAATGAACTAACAAAACAAAATAGAAGCAGACTCGAATATAGAGAACAAACTGGTGGTTGCCAGAGAGGAAGAGAGAACAAAATAGGTGAAGGGGATTAAGGGGTACAAACTTCCAGCTATGAAATAAATAAGTCATAGGGATGTAATGTACACATAGGGAATGTAGTCAGTAATACTGTAACAACTTTGTATGGTGACAGATGGTAACTGGTCTTATTGTGGTAACTATTTCATAATGTGTAAAAATATCGAATCACTATGTTGTACACCTGAAACTAATACAATATTTTATATAATTCATTTTTTAAAGTATTACATAAATACAAAAAGTGTTAATACAAAAAATTATTAATTGACTTCCTATAGTGTGCCTAGCACTGTATATGATACTGAGTCTATACAAGACACAAAAGACATGGCCTCTGTCCTGAAGGTATTTGGAGTCTCATTGGAAAAACACAAGCTAGCCACATGAGAGAAGGAAGAACAGATGGAGAAAACTTTCATCTAGTATCTGCTATGTGCTGGGCATGTTCACATCTAATCCTCACCACTCTGCTGCAAGATACGTTGTTTATTCATTCATTCATTCACCCATTTATTTAAATGATGTAGGTGTGCCCGAGGTCAAACCACTAGCAAGAGAACAAGTTCAGATTCAAATTCAGGTCTGATGCCAGAGCCATTGTTTCCAGTATATCACACTGCCAACTGATTAATTAAATCATACAGATTAAGAAAGGAATACTAACAATAGAGGCATTACAGCATATGGTTAAAATCATGGAATTTGGAGTCAGACTGACCTGAGTTCAAGTACCAGCTGTGTGACTTTGGGCAAGCTACTTAGCCTTCCTGAGCTTCTTTCCTTATCGGCAAAGCAGGTACAGTAATAATATCTACCCATGGTGCTGAGATGATGAAACAAAATAATATACATAAAGGATTTCACGTAGTGTTTTCCATAGCAAACAAGAAATAGCAAGCGTTCTTAATATAACACTGATTTTATGTTACCTTTTTAAATGCAAAATTAATTTTTCTGTTTCTGCATTCTAAAGAAGGAGGCATATTTCATACCAGTAACGATATGTTCCCTTCCCCTCAGAGGCTGGTGGGAACAGAGAAGAAAAATACATTTCAAAGACTCTGCCAGTTCTTTTGAGCTACTAAAGTAACGGACTCCAGAAAAGATGGGCTACGAAACATAAAAGATATTTTGGATATGCGAAAGGAGGCCCTAGGCAATAAGAAGTGGAAAGCCAAATTGTTCTCAGTTAACATGGCAATATAATACTTCTCCATCAACCCAAATCTTGAGTTGACATCTGGATACCATACATAAGAAGGGCAGCTAATGTCACTGTTTTCAGATGACATGATACTATACATAGAGAATCCTAAAGATGCTACCAGAAACTACCAGAGCTAATCAATGAATTTGGTAAAGTAGCAGGATACAAAATTAATGCACAGAAATCTCTGGCATTCCTATACACTAATGATGAAAAATCTGAAAGTGAAATCAGGAAAACACTCCCATTTACCATTGCAACAAAAAGAATAAAATATCTAGGAATAAACCTACCTAAGGAGACAAAAGATCTGTATGCAGAAAATTATAAGACACTGATGAAAGAAATTAAAGATGATACAAATAGATGGAGAGATATACCCTGTTCTTGGATTGGAAGAATCAACATTGT
>NW_020839460.1:0-6026 GCF_003676395.1 Aethalodelphis obliquidens | reverse complement strand
GTCTCCCCTTTGGGTGAAACCTGTCCAGCTGGGGCTGGTCCCCGGCAAGTGGCGCCCGCACAGGGACCCGGAGGGGTAAGTATTATTTCTTTTTCGGACGGATAGGAGTCTCACCGTAGGGTGCCGCGGACCCCCAGTTAAGGAATACTGGTTAGGGAGGTGAGTAAGACGGTGTCAAGATGGGACACGCTGAGTCCAAGGAGAGGCTCTTGTTTATTGATATAGTTAAACATATGATAAATGGAAGAGGAATTAAGGTAACTAACAAGCAATTAACTCAGTTTTTTCAGTTTGTGCAGGAGCAATGTCCATGGTTTCCAGAACAGGGAACAGTTAATATAGAAACATGGCAAAAGGTGGGGCAAACTTTGCAAGTATATTACAGTCATTTTGGACCTGAGAAGGTCCCAGTAGATACTTTTACTTTATGGAACCTTATTAGAGAGAGCATCGCCCCCTTGCCTGAAGGTCAGAAGAACTCATATAAATATCCTGCAGAAGTAATGGATAAATGTACTCTGTTACCTTCCCCAAAACCATCAAAAGAAACTGAGGTTTTGGCTGCTGCTTTAAAAGACTGTAACCTTAATGATAATGACTCAGAGGAGGAAGATGAGTCACCTACTGATAAAAACTCTAATTTGTTAAAAAGTTCTCCTTTTGATGATGAATTGCCTCCTGCAGATCAGGATGATTTAGATGCTGCTGCATATGATTATGAAAGAAGGAAGTATGAACCCCCTGGTGCTTTTTCAATGCAAGAAACTAAGAAAAATAGACCTAATTTACATGACATGCGTCCCTTAGGTCGTTTACCGACCGCACCACCAGCTTCACTTTTTCCTCTAAAAGGGTCAAGAAGCCGAATTTCAAATGTCGGAGGTTTGCCACCTCCGCCACCTTTTAATAAAAGTCATGGCGAATATAAAAGGCATAGGAGAATAAACGGTGAAGATGATGATTATGCTTTTGCAGCCTGCTTTCCAGTCATTTTTGAGGATGGTTTTGGTGATGATGTATATTGGGATCCCTTGCCTCTAAAACTTTTAAAAGAACTTAAAAAGGCCTGTGTAGATTATGGACCATTGGCGCCTTACACCATGACTCTTATAGATGCCTTGGCAAATAGATGGATGACTCCATATGACTGGATTCAGGTTACAAAGGCCTGTTTATCTGGAGAACAATATTTGCTTTGGAAAACAGAATATAAAGAATGGGTGGACAAACAACATGCTTTAAATAAGAAAAGGGATAAATTTAATATTACTAAAGATATGTTATTGGGCGAAGGAGAATATGATTCCACCGAACAGCAGATGCATATGGGAAAGGAAGCCTTATGGCAGGTAACTATGTGTGCAGTAAATGCCTGGAAGTCTTTACCTTTGACTCCAGGAAAAGCCTCCACTTTGACAGATTTAAGACAAAAGCCTGAGGAGCCATATGAGGATTTTGTTTCTCGCTTGCTAATAGAGATAAAAAGGGTGATAACTGATGAGGATGCAGCTAACATGTTAGCTAAACAATTAGCCTTCGAAAATGCTAATCCTGTTTGTCAGAACTTGATTCGGCCAATTAGAAAAACTGGTAGCATTTCAGATTTTATTAAGCAATGTTCTGACGTGGGTCCCTCTTATATGCAAGGGATTGCTTTGGCAGCCGCCCTAAAAGGAGAAACACTTCCTCAATGCATGATGAATATGGTTCAAAAAACAAAAAACCCTAGGGGACCAAAAGGAAATAATTGTTTTGCTTGTGGAGGCGCAGGTCATTTCAGTAGGGAATGTCCTAATAAAAATGCGCCTCCAGCAGGTCCTGTTAAAATGATGCCCCCTGGTAATGTTGGGGTCCCTAAGACTCCATGCCAAAGATGTGGGAAAGGAAATCATTGGACTAAATTGTGTAGGAGTAAATATCACAAAGACGGACACATTCTTCCCCCTAATGGGGCTTCTACAGTCCCTCAGGCTGGAGCTCAGATGCCAATATTTCCTGCACCTGTTTTTCCAGATACACCTGCTGGAAGTAATTCGGGAAACTTACTTCGGGCCCAACCCCGGGCCCAACAAACAATAGGGGCAATTCACCAGACGCTCAATCCCTTTCTTCCCTCAGGGGAATTGATGAATTGTTCAGGGCCACCCCAGGCAGTGCAGGATTGGACCTCTGTGCCGCCTCTGCAACAATACTAACTCCTGACTCTCCAGTCATAAAAATACCAACTGGGATTAAAGGTCCATTGCCCCCAGGAGTAATGGGTTTAATTATTGGTAGGAGTTCAACTTCCTTATCTGGCTTAACAGTTTTGCCTGGAGTAATTGACTCTGATTATACAGGAGAAATTCAAATAATGGTTGCTCCCTCTAATAAGACGCAGCAAATTTATGTGGGACAAAGAATAGCACAATTGTTATTGCTACCATATTATAAGACAGGAAAGAATGTAATTCAAGAAGCTAGGAATGAAAAAGGATTTGGCTCTAATGATATGGCATTTTGGGTTCAAGAGATTAGTAGAAATAGACCTTTGAAAACTTTAAAAATTAATGGAAAAAATATTCAAGGTTTATTAGACACAGGTGCAGATGCTTCCTGCATAGCAGAAAAAGATTGGCCTAGCAGCTGGCCCACCCAACATGCTGACAATATGTTAACAGGTCTGGGAACTGCTCCAACAGTAGCTAAGAGTGCCCAGATTTTAACTTGGGAGAATACTGCTAATAAACAAGCAGGCTCTTTTTGTCCTTATGTAATACCTGGCCTGCCAATTTCCCTTTGGGGAAGAGACATACTTATGCAGATGGGAATGCTCCTGTATAGTCCAGATGACTGGGTCTCCTCACAAATGTTAAAAATGGGATATGACCCAGATAAAGGTTTAGGAAAAAATCAGGAGGGAAGATTATATCCTGTGGTTGCTGAGTCCAAAAAATGATAAACATGGAGTGGGCTATCCAAATTTATAGCGGGGGCCATTGTTTTAAAAGCAGCTGACCCTATAGTGTGGCTTTCAGAGGAACCTGTATGGGTGGAACAATGGCCCCTAACTTTTGAGAAATTAGCAGCTGCAAAAGAATTAGTGGAACAGCAATTATTGGCAGGACATATTGAACCCTCTAATAGTCCTTGGAATACTCCTATATTTGTTATAAAGAAAAAATCGGGAAAATGGAGATTATTACAAGATCTTAGAGCAATAAATAAAACCATGGAAACAATGGGGGCTTTACAGCCTGGACTTCCCTCTCCAGTAGCCATCCCTGAAAATTATGCTATTATAGTTATAGACTTGCAAGATTGCTTTTTTACGATCCCCTTACATAAAGAGGACAGAAAGAGGTTTGCGTTTAGTGTGCCCTCTCCTAATTTTACCAGACCATACCAACGGTATCAGTGGAAAGTTTTGCCGCAGGGCATGAAAAATAGCCCTACCTTATGTCAAAAATATGTAGACCAAGCCATATGTAATATAAGACAGAAATATAAAGAAATATATTTAATACATTATATGGATGATATATTATTGGCCCATAAAGATAAGGCCTACTTACATCAGGCATTGCAGGATATGATGGAAGCTTTACAGGAGTATGGATTAAAAGTTGCTCCAGAGAAAATTCAAACTGAGCCTCCTTATAATTATTTGGGCAGATTAATACAGGAATTTTCCATTCAGCATATACCTTTTCAGCTAAGAACTGATCATTTGGTTACTTTAAATGATTTTCAAAAGTTTTTAGGAGATATAAATTGGATAAGGCCTTTGCTAAAAATTACTACTGTGGAATTAAAACCTTTGTTTTTGATATTACAAGGAGATTCTAACCCTTTATCCCCAAGAAAATTAACTGAAGAAGGAAAACAAGCCATAGAAAAAATAGAAAAAGCTTTAAAAAATGTTTTTATTAAAAGATTAGATTATACCAAACCTTGGGATTTAATTATTTTAAGGACTCCAGTTATTCCTACAGAATTATTATGGCAAAATGGACCATTAGAATGGATACATTTGGCTGCTAGTCCAAAAAAGATTGTTGCCTCATACCCTCTTATGGTTAGTTTATTAATTATTAAAGGTAGAAAGAGAAGGTACGCTGTCTCCACCACTGAAGCGGCCCCGATAACCTGGGGGGCAATTAAAAGGCTTTGCCTGAATGCTGAAAATGCTGTGAATGCTCAAGGATTGCCTTTGACGACTGCTAATTTTTTTGTGGCTATGCTTAGCTTGCTTTCGGTTCAGGTAAGTGCCAATGGTACGTATTGGGCTTACTTTCCAGATCCTCCTATCTTACATGCATGTACTTGGAGAGATTCTATTATTCCAGTAACTTCCTCATTTCCTGAATTGACCGATGGCATTCGAGGAATGCAGGGCTATAAACAATTTGTAATCAATTTTAATTACTCATTTACAGGTCAGACTGACTTTCCTCCAATATGCTTTTTTCTTGGCTCAGGGTCAATAGGAAATAGTCAAACAAAAAATGGGTGTTTGTCAGTAGTTGATGCAGGATTCTTGACAGACTCCCCTAAAGAGCCAGTAGGAAGAGATAAAACCACAAGATATCTATGGTCATTGTTAGGAAAAGTTGTAGGACAAAATCAAGTTTATGTTAATAAATATCCAGCTAAAGATGTTCATCCTCCTAGATATGATGATTGTGATGAGGCTGCAGGGAAAGCTACAGATAAATGGATTTGGAAAGATATTAAAACTGGATACCCTTCATGGATATATTGTATGTATAATAAAGAAAATAAAATATCCATTCCTGGAACTAAATATTATATTTCAGATTGGAGTATTAATTTTCCTGAGGGAGATTATAGAACATATTTAGATAAAGCCTTAATATACCCATGGAATGACTCCTATATTCCCCGTCCATTGAAGGTAAATAGATGGAATAATCATGGATGGGTGGCTCCTATTTATACTTTTGTTTATGAAAATAAAACCTATTATCAATCTCAGTTATGGAGATTGCCCTTAACCACTCATAAAATAACGCTAGTTAGAGCTACTACCCATGTGGAAGAGTATTATATTCAAACCTGTGTGTCATCTCCGTATTCCTTATTGCTTTCTAATGATAGTAAAAAGTTACAGATTAAGCAGTATAATATGAGGTTTTATATTGCCTGTCAGCAATGCATACTAACCACTTGCATTGTTCCTGAAATGAATGTGTCAACCATAATGGTGTTAAAAAGACCAGCTTATATAATGCTGCCAGTAGCGCTTAATGAATCTTGGTATACAGATATAGGGGCAGAAATTGTAAGACAGGTTGGAGAGCTCATACGGCCAAAAAGATTTGTGGCTACTTTGGTTTTGGGAATTTCCACCTTGATAGGAATATTGAGTTCTTTTACTGTTGCAACATATGCTTTAGTAAAAGAAGTACAAACAGCACAATATGCTAATGATTTATCAAAAAATATATCCTTGGCTTTAGCAACCCAGGAAGCAATAGATAGAAAGTTAGAAGCTAAAGTTGATGCCCTTGAGGAAGCAGTTTTACATATTGGCCAAGAACTTACAGCTTTAAAAATTCGTTTATCCTTAACTTGCCATAAAAAATATTCCTGGATATGTGTTACTCCTTTAAAAGTAAATCATTCTGAATATTCCTGGGAGAAAATTCAAATGCACATTTTAAATGTGTGGAATTCTAGTGATTTGGGAATTGATTTGGAACATTTACACAAGCAAATTCATGATATTGCAGCCTCTCAATATGATATGAATCCCTCTAAGGCTGCTGCAGAATTTTTACAAAACTTACAAAGTTATTTTAAGGATAATTCCTTTATGCATATTTTAATAAATTACGGGGCTGCCGGAGTGGTTATAATCTTGCTTCTTATTTCTTTTCCAGTCATCATCCGATTAATTCAAGCTGCCCTCCAGAGTGTATATAAAACCAAAGTAGAATTACATACTGCCTTTTTAAAAAATAAAAAAGGGGGAGATGTCGGGAGCCGCATAGGAAGTGCCTTTGAGTCTCAGCACGGACGAG
>NW_020839459.1:3368-6028 GCF_003676395.1 Aethalodelphis obliquidens | reverse complement strand
TCACTTCGTCTCAGCTTATCCTTCCCCCTCTCCGCGTCCTCAAGTGCATTCTCTACATCTGCATCTTTATTCCTGTCCTGCCCCTAGGTTCTTCAGAACCTTTTTCTTTTTTAGATTCCACATGTATGTGTTAGCATACGGTATTTGTTTTTCTCTTTCTGACTTACTTCACTCTGTATGACAGACTCTATGTCCATCCACCTCACTACAAATAACTCAATTTGGTTTCTTTTTATGGCTGAGTAATATTCCATTGTATATATGTGCCACATCTTCTTCATCCATTCATCTGTCAATGGACACTTAGGTTGCTTCCTTGTCCTGGCAATTGTAAATAATGATGCAATGAACATTGGGGTGCATGTGTCTTTTTGAATTACGGTTTTCTTAGGGTATATGCCCAGTAGTGGGATTGCTGGGTCATATGGTAATTCTATTTTTAGTTTTTTAAGGAACCTCCATACTGTTCTCCATACTGGCTGTATCAATTTACATTCCTACCAACAGTGCAAGAGGGTTCCCTTTTCTCCACACCCTCTCCAGCATTTATTGTTTCTAGATTTTTTGATGATGGCCATTCTGACTGGTGTGAGGTGATACCTCATTGTAGTTTTGACTTGCATTTCTCTAATGATTAGTGATGTTGAGCATCCTTTCATGTGTTTGTTGGCAGTCTGTATACCTTCTTTGGAGAAATGTCTATTTAGGTCTTCTGGCCCCTTTTGGTTTGGGTTGTTTGTTTTTTTGATATTGAGCTGCATGAGCTGCTTGTATATTTTGGAGATTAATCCTTTGTCAGTTGCTTCGTTTGCAAATATTTTCTCCCATTCTGAGGGTTGTCTTTTCAACTTGCTTATAGTTTCCTTTGCTGTGCAAAAGCTTTGAAGTTTCATTAGGTCCCATTGCTTATTTTTTTTATTTCCATTTCTTTTACCCATAGGAGGTGGGTCAAAAAGGATCTTGCTGTGATTTATGGTATAGAGTGTCTGCCTATGTTTTCCTCTGAGATTTTATAGTGTCTGGCCTTACATTTAGGTCTTTAATCATTTTGAGTTTATTGTTGTGTATGGTGTTAGGAAGTGTTCTAATTTCATTCTTTTACATATAGCTGTCCAGTATTCCCAGCACCGCTTATTGAAGAGGCTGTCTTTTCTCCATTGTATATTCTTGCTGCCTTTATCAAAGATAAGTTGACCATATGTGTGTGGGTTTATCTCTGGGCTTTCTATCCTGTTCCATTGATCTATCTTTCTGTTTTTGTGCCAGTACCATACTGTCTTGATTACTGTAGCTTTGTAGTATAGACTGAAGTCAGGGAGCCTGATTCCTCCAGCTCTGTTTTTCGTTCTCAAGATTGCTTTGGCTATTCGGGGTCTTTTGCGTTTCCATACAAACTGTGAAATTTTTTTGTTCTAGTTCTGTGAAAAATGTCATTGGTTGTTTGATGGGGATTGCATTGAATCTGTAGATTGCTTTGGCTAGTATAGTCATTTTCACAATGTTGATTCTTCCAATCCAAGAACATGGTATATCTCTCCATCTGTTTGTATCATCTTTAATTTCTTTCATCAGTGTCTTATAATTTTCTGCATACAGGTCTTTTGTCTCCTTAGGTAGGTTTATTCCTAGATATTTTATGCTTTTTGTTGCAGTGGTAAATGGGAGTGCTTCCTTAATTTCTCTTTCAGATTTTTCGTCATCAGTGTATAGGAACGCAAGAGATTTCTGTGCATTAATTTTGTATCCTGCTACTTTACCAAATTCATTGATTAGTTCTAGTAGTTTTCTGGTGGCATCTTTAGGACTCTCTATGTATAGTATCATGACATCTGTAAACAGTGACAGTTTTACTTCTTTTCCAATTTGGATTCCTTTTATTTCTTTTTATTCTCTAATTGCTGTGGCTAAAACTTCCAAAACTATGTTGAATAAGAGTGATGAGTGGGCAACCTTGTCTTGTTCCTGATCTTAGTGGAAATGCTTTCAGTTTTTCACCATTGAGAACGATGTTGGCTGTGGGTTTGTCATATATGGCCTTTATTATGCTGAGGTAAGTTCCCTCTATGCCTACTTTCTGGAGAGTTTTTATCATAAATGGGTGTTGAATTTTTTCAAAAGCTTTTTCTGCATCTATTAAGATGATCATATGGTTTTTCTCCTTCAGTTTGTTAATATGGTGTATCACATTGATTGATTTGCATATATTGAAGAATCCTTGCATTCCTGAGATAAACCCCATTTGATCATGGTGTATGATCCTTTTAATGTGCTGTTGGATTCTGTTTGCTAATATTTTGTTGAGGATTTTTGCATCTATGTTCATCAGTGATACTGGCCTGTAATTTTCTTTCTTTTTGTAACATCTTTGTCTGGTTTTGGTATCAGGGTGATGGTGGCCTTGTAGAAGGAGTTTGAGAGTGTTCCTCCCTCTGCTATATTTTGGAAGAGTCTGAGAAGGATAGGTGTTAGCTCTTCTCTAAATGTTTGATAGAATTCACCTGTAAATCCATCTGGTCCTTGGCTTTTGTTTGTTGGAAGATTTTTAATCACAGTTTCAATTTCAGTGCTTCTGATTGGTCTGTTTATATTTTCTATTTCTTCCTGGTCCAGTCTCGGAAGGTTGTGCTTTTCTAAGAAATTGTCCATTTCTTCCAGGTTGT
>NW_020839459.1:0-3268 GCF_003676395.1 Aethalodelphis obliquidens | reverse complement strand
TTTTTCTTGATGAGTCTGGCTAATGGTATATCAATTTTGTTTATCTTTTCAAAGAACCAGCTTTTAGTTTTACTGATCTTCGCTATCGTTTCCATTATTTCTTTTTATTTCTGATCTGATCTTTGTGATTTCTTTCCTTCTGCTAACTTTGAGGGTTTTTTGTTCTTCTTTCTCTAATTGCTTTAGGTTGTTTGAGATTTTTCTTGTTTCTTGAGGTAGGTTTGTATTGCTATAAACGTCCCTCTTAGAACTGCTTTTGCTGCATCCCATACGTTTTGGGTCATCGTGTTTTCATTGTCATCTGTTTCTAGGTATTTTTTGATTTCCTATTTGATTTCTTCAGTGATCTCTTGGTTATTTAGTAGTGTACTGTTTAGCCTCCATGTGTTTGTATTTTTTACAGATTTTTTTCCTGTAACTGATATCTAGTCTCATAGCATTGTAGTCAGAAAAGATACTGGATACGATTGAAATTTTCTTAAATTTACCAAGGCTTGATTTGTGACCCAAGATATGATCTATCCTGGAGAATGTTCCATGAGCACTTGAGAAGAAAGTTTATTCTGTTGTTTTTGGATGGAATGTCCTATAAATATCAATTAAGTCCATCTTGTTTAATGTATCATTTAAAGCTTGTGTTTCCTTATTTATTTTCATTTTGGTTGATCTGTCCATTGGTGAAAGTGGGGTGTTAAAGTCCCCTATTATGATTGTGTTACTGTTTGTTTCCCCTTTTATAGCTGTTAGCATTTGCTTTATGTATTGAGGTGCTCCTATGTTGGGTGCATAAGTATTTACAATTGCTATATCTTCTTCTTGGATTGATCCCTTGATCATTATGTAGTGTCCTTCTTTGTCTCTTGTAATAGTCTTTATTTTAAAGTCTATTTTGTCTGATATGAGAATTGCTACTCCAGCTTTCTTTTGATTTCCATTTGCATGGAATATCTTTTTCCATCCCCTCACTTTCAGTCCGTATGTGTCCCTAGGTCTGAAGTGGGTCTCTTATAGACAGCATATACACGGGTCTTGTTTTTGTATCCATTCAGCCAGTCTATGTGTTTTGGTTGGAGCATTAATCCATTTACGTTTAAGGTAGTTATCAATATGTATGTTCGTATTACCATTTTCTTAATTGTTTTGGGTTTGTTATTGTAGGTCTTTTCCTTCTCTTGTGTTTCCTGCTAGAGAAGTTCCTTTAGGATTTGTTGTAAAGCTGGTTTGGTGGTTCTGAATTCTCTTAGCTTTTGCTTTTCTGTAAAGGTTTTAATTTCTCCATTGAATCTGAATGAGATCCTTGCTGGGTAGAGTAATCTTGGTTGAAGGTTTTTCCCTTTCATCACTTTAAGTATGTCCTGCCAGTCCCTTCTGGCTTGCAGAGTTTCTGCTGAAAGATCAGCTGTTAACCTTATGGGGATTCCCTTGTATGCTATTTGTTGCTTTCCCTTGCTGCTTTTAATATTTTTTCTTTGTATTTAATTTTTGATAGTTTGATTAATATGTGTCTTGGAATATTTCTCCTTGGATTTATCCTGTATGGGACTCTCTGCACTTCCTGGACTTGATTGACTACTTCCTTTCCCATATTAAGGAAGTTTTCCTTTCCCATATTAAGAGATTTTCCCATATAATCTCTTCAAATATTTTCTCAGTCCCTTTCTTTTTCTCTTCTTCTTCTGGGACCCCTATAATTCGAATGTTGGTAAGTTTAATGTTGTCCCAGAGGTCTCTGAGACTGTCCTCAATTCTTTTCATTCTTTTTTTTTATCCTGCTCTGTGGTAGTTATTTCCACTATTTTATCTTCCAGGTCACTTATACGTTCTTCTGCCTCAGTTATTCTGCTACTGATTCCTTCTAGAGAATTTTTAATTTCATTTATTGTGTTGTTCATCATTGTTTGGTTGCTCTTTAGTTCTTCAAGGTCCTTTTTAAACGTTTCTTGTATTTTCTCCATTGTATTTCCAAGATTTTGGATCATTTTTACTATCATTACTCTGAATTCTTTTTCAGGTAGACTGCCTATTTCCTCTTCATTTGTTTGGTCAGGTGGGTTTTTACCTTGCTCCTTCATCTGCTGCATATTTCTTTGTCTTCTCATTTTGCTTAACTTACTGTGTTTGGGGTCTCCTTTTCAGAGGCTGCAGGTTTGTAGTTCCCGTTGTTTTTTGGTGTCTGCCCCCAGCGGGTAAGGTTGGTTCAGTGGGTTGTGTAGGCTTCCTGGTGGAGGGGACTAGTACCTGTGTTCTGGTGGATGAGGGTGGACCTTGTCTTTCTGGTGGGCAGGACCGCATCTGGTGGTGTGTTTGGGGGTGTCTGTGAATTTAGTATGATTTTGGGCAGCCTCTCTGCTAATGGGTGGGGTTGTACTCCTGTCTTGCTATTTGTCATGGGGTGTCCAGCACTGTAGCTTGCTGGTCATTGAGTGGAGCTGGGTCTTAGCATTGAGACGGAGATCTCTGAGAGAGCTTTCACTGACTGGTATTATGTGAGGCCAGGAGGTCTCTGGTGCTCTAATGTCCTGAACTCGGCTCTCCCACCTCAGATGTTCAGGCCTTACATCTGGCCGGAACACCAAGACCCTGTCAGCCACATGGCTAGAGTGCCTTCAGAGTTGGAGAAGCTGGCCTGCAGTAGCCGTTCTTCTGTGCTGAACATTAGAATCACGTGCTTCCTCCTTGTTTTGCTCCAAAGGCAGTGCTCCACAGAGAAAAACAGTAGCCTTGAAAATAGTCACAGCTCTGAGATGGGTTTTTTTTCCCTTTGTGCTTAGTCGGATTTCACTTGCTCACAGCGGGCTACGTGCAGAGGCCTTGCACCTGGCTCTTCCGACCGGAGTTCCTAGTGTGGAATGGCTGCCGCCAGCACCTCAGCTCAGGCAGGCGTGTGCAGAAGTTGGGTGAAGGACACTTCATCCAAGATGGCATCTGGGGGCCGTGTCCCACATTAAATCTTTACAATATTTAGTGGGAAAATGCCACCATGCGAGATCAAAGAACCTGGGATTTAGATATCAGATGACCAAAATAAGATCATTTTCGGGGACATAGGGAGTTGCTAATCCACGGGGTTAAAACCTCAGTAACACAGCTAAGTTCTAGGGATCTGCTGTACAACATGGTGCCTATAGTTAACAATGTGGTATTGTCCACTTGAAAAATCTGTTTAGAGGGTAGACCTCCTGTTAAGTGTTCTTACTACAATTAAAATTTTAAATTCAGTTGCAGTAGTCAATCAGCACCCTATTTTTTTTTTTTTTTTTTTTTTTTT
>NW_020839458.1:0-6033 GCF_003676395.1 Aethalodelphis obliquidens | reverse complement strand
GAGAGGGAAAGCCTGGAACAGTGATAGGATAGCCAGTAGGGGAAGAGGTTCTTCAGTGGTTAATTGGCCTTTTTGTGTTTTCCTTCATTTAGGGTCCATTTTGGTAATGTGTTTTTACAAAGAAATCCCCCTTTCCCTCTAGATTTCCAGTTTGTTACTGTAGGTTTCTCTTATTTGACGTTTAATTTTTCCTGTCTAATTTTCTACAGAATCATGACAAATAATGAACAAAATACTGATACTTTACTATTAACTGAAGTCCCTTTTCACGTTCCCTTTGTTATACCTTTCCTTGTTCCAGGGTCTGAGAGGACATGGGGTCATCATGTCTGTTTAGTCTCTTCTGGGCTCTGACAGTTGCTCAGATTCTCCTTGTTTCCATGACCTTGACAGCGTGGAGGAGGGCTGCTCAGGTATTGTATAGACTGCCGGGCGCTGGGATTTGCTTGGTGGTTTTGTCGTGGTTAGACTTGGCTTTGAAAAAGCAGACCACAGATGTGAAGTGCTTCCTCTTCACCATATATCAAGAGGACAGGCTCTTAAGGGAACTTCTCCCTTATATTCTTAATTTTGGTCACCTAGCTGAGGTAATGTTTGTCAAGTTTTCCTACAGTGAGGTTAATTTTTTCCCATGTCCATCCTGTGTGTCTTATGTAGGAGGCAGTCATAATGCAGAAGCCACACTTGAGGAGAGAGGGGTTAGCTTCACATCCTTGATGGACAGCTGAGTGGCTCTATACATTGTTTAGAAGCTTTCTGCATAGGAGATTTCTGTTTAACACCATTCATCAAAAACTATGTAATTTATTTATACCAGTTTGGACACGTGAATAATTAGTGTAGACTTTTGGTTATAATCCAGCACTACATTATTAGACTGCTTAGTTCATTCTTGCTTTGGCTGTTGAGAGCTTCTTCCATTTGCTCTTGTTTTCATTTTACATATTTTTTCTTTTGTGGGTTTAAAAAATTTTTTGGTACTTCTTTACTTTCTGATATTTTAAGATTATCCTGTTTCATAGATTTACTGTCTCAGTCCTAGCAGCAGCCCTTTCTTCACAGAGCCCTTGTTCCTTTTATTAGCGAATGGTGTTAAAAACTTACACGTGGGAGCTAAATATGCTCAGCTGACAGTACATAGAAATATACGCCTGTATCCCAGCCTGTGCATATACACATAATTACAAAGGTTTCCATGTGGAACTATGTGTAGGCTAACGATAGTTTATACTGCTATCTCCAAGCGGATCTGTTATGACATGGATATTGTAACCTTCTCCCTTTGTTTGACTGTAACATCCAACTCCAGTGGTAAGAAACCTGGCTTCTACCATTTGTCATTTATGAAATTCAGTGCTTGTTCCATTTGATGACTGATATCGTAGTTTCAGTACTGTTAGCTGCTACCCCTCATGGGAAAGAACATAGAGTCCACTGTGTGTGTATGGCACATTTTGTCTTTGGCCTAAAGATTCTGTACATTTCCAAAGTTAACTTAGGTCAGCCCATTTGTCCCACTACCAACTGTGAGTTTTTTCATACATTTCTGAATCAGTTAGATTCTTTGTTACATTCTGTATCCCAGTCTTTGACACTCCCATATCCTAAGTAGCTAAGTTTGAATAGATTGTAAATTACTTGTTGGGTTGTAAAAATCTGTGGGTGTAGCCAAATGCAGTGACAGGTATTCACCACTGAAGTATCATATGGACTATTTCAACCACATATTCCGTAAACTTTACCATGTCAGTTTTGCCCTTTCTAGAATGTCATATAAATGAGGTCATACACTGTGTAGCACTTCAGACTGGATTCTTTCACTTAGCAATGTGTTAGATGCACGTATTTTTTTTTTTTTTTTTGGCACGGGTTGATGATCCATTCCTTTATATCTCTGAATACTATCGCACTGCATGTATATGAGAGGAAAAATAATTTTCCCTCTACACTTCTATGTTCTTTATTGAGATCCCCCTTGTAATGAAAAAGAGACGAACTGGAGAAAACAATCAGAAGTTTAATATATACCATGCGTACCTCCTGTATACTTGAAAGATACCCAGGAAAACTGAGTCACTCCCTGAAATGGCCCAAGCCGTTACCTTAAATACTCCTGCTGAGAACAAAAAAAAGATTTTAGGGAATGGAGGCAGCCATTTAAGGGATGTTATTAGGCAAAGCCCAGTAAACAAGGGTAAGGTTGTTACACAGATTTACATCCAGGCCTATTTCATTGACAAGTTTTTTTTATTTTTTATTTTTTTAAACATTTATTTATTTGGCTGCACTGGGTCTTAGTTGCGGCCTGTGGAATCTTTAGTTGCGGCATGCGGGCTCTTAATTGCAGCATGCGGGCTCTTAATTGCAACATGCGGGATCTAGTTCCCTGACCAGGGATTGAACCCTGGTCTCCTGCATTGGGAACATGGGGTCATAACCACTGGACCAGCAGGGAAGTCCCAACAAGCTTTTCTTGATATTTAGTCATCATTCAATTCCTGGTCCAGAGAGGGACATACCCTTACAAATGGAGATATCCTTAATAAATGTAAATTTACCTCCTAAAAGGGCATTTTCTACTTGGTTTTGAAAGATTCTCCTGGGTCTGCTGTTTCTTAAACTAATCAGTCCAAAATAATCCTTTTGTCAAATGGGCGTATTTTGGGGTGGTGTATTCTCCCCTTGACATGTATGTGACCTAATTTGCTTATGAATTCATCTACAGAAGGGCATCCTGATATCTTTAAGTTTTTAGCCATTATGAATAGAGCTGCTGTGCATTACTTGATGCTAGTATTGGTTTGAACACAGTTTTTCAAAGCAGTTGTCTAAATACAAGAAGTACACTTCTTGGATCCTAAGGTGAGACTTTTTGATTTGGAAAAATCTGTCAACCGGTCTTTCAGAGTTGGTTGTACATGCATTCCACCAGCATCTTGAGTTTCTTCTTGTATGCTTATTTACTGCCTGTTTATCTTCTTGGGCCAGGTGTGTGTTTCAATCTTTACCAGATTTTAATGGTGTTGTTGGCATAATTTGAGTGCAAATCCTTTATCAGATATGTGTTTTGGAAATAGTTTCTTGCAGTTTGTGGTTTGTCTTCTAGTTTTCTGAATAAGGTCACCAGACCCAAAGTCATGTAGAATATCTTTTTATTTCCTAGGATTTTTATAGTTTGGTAATTTAAATTTGTCTATGGGCATTTTGAGTGAATTTTGGTTTAAGTTGTAATGTTTGTGTCTACATTCATTTCATTACATATGGTTTGTAATTAATTGCTCCTTAACCATCTTTTGAGAAGATACAGCGAGATACTTGGCTCCATTTCAGTTTGGATTTCCAAACTTAGTATATACAGCAGAACTGCCTCCCAGATGAGGCCTCTGGGTTTGTGAGTGCGGCCCTCCCGGCACTTTTCTCACATCCCACAGGGGGCGCCGAACCCACCTGTGTGACCCTGGGGGCACAGGTGCACCCTGCCCACAGACTTTGCTCTGTGACAAGCAGACAGGAGCTTTGTCTCCTGTCAGGGCCTAGGTTTCTGGACCATGAGGCATTGTCCACACTGACAGGAGCTGGGTTTTCTCAGGAACCACTGGTGAGGAGACTCCACAAGAGGAAAAAATGAGCAAGTGTGGAGAATCTTCCTGTGCAGCTGACTGCTGGGTGGGTGGGGTGCATCTTCAGGGGACTCAGGAGAGGAAGGGTTTAATGTGGAATACTGTGCACTTTTAGTTAGTTTTATGTGCAGTGTAGATGGTGACCAGTGTCGTTCTTTGGAGACTGGTGTCTAGTTTTCCTGGCTCTGTCTGTTGATGGCTTTAGGTAGAATAAACTTTTTTTTTTACACCTTTATTGGAGTATAATTGCTTTACAGTGGTGTGTTAGTTTCTGCTTTATAACAAGGTGAATCAGTTATACATATACATATGTTCCCATATCTCTTCCCTCTTGCATCTCACTCCCTCCCACCCTCCCTATCCCACCCCTCCAGGTGGTCACAAAGCACCGAGCTGATCTCCCTGTGCTATGCGGCTGCTTCCCACTAGCTATCTATTTTATGCTTTGTAGTGTATATATGTCCATGTCACTCTCTCACTTTGTCACATCTTACCCTTCCCCCTCCCCATATCCTCAAGTCCATTCTCTAGTAGGTCTATGTCTTTATTCCTGTCTTACCCCTAGGTTCTTCATGACATTTTCTTTTTAAGTTCCATATATATGTGTCAGCATACGGTATTTGTCTTTCTCCTTCTGACTTAGTTCACTCTGTATGACAGACTCTAGGTCCATCCACCTCATTACAAATAGCTCAATTTCATTTCTTTTTATGGCTGAGTAATATTCCATTGTATATATGTGCCACATCTTCTTTATCCATACATCCGATGATGGGCAATTACGTTGTTTCCATCTCCTGGCTATTGTAAATAGAGCTGCAATGAAAATTTTGTTACATGACTCTTTTTGATTTATGGTTTTCTCAGGGTATATGCCTAGTAGTGGGATGGCTGGGTCATATGGTAGTTCTATTTGTAGTTTTTTAAGGAACCTCCACACTCTTCTCCATAGTGGCTGTACCAATTCACATTCCCACCAGCAGTGCAAGAGTGTTCCCTTTTCTCCACACCCTCTCCAGCATTTATATTTTCTAGATTTTTTGGTGATGGCCATTCTGACTGGTGTGAGATGGTATCTCATTCTAGTTTTGATTTGCATTTCCCTAATGATTAATGATGTTGAGCATTCTTTCATGTGTTTGTTGGCAGTCTGTATATCTTCTTTGGAGAAATGTCTGTTTAGGTCTTCTGCCCATTTTTGGATTGGGTTGTTTGTTTTTTTTTTGTTATTGAGCTGCATGAGCTGCTTGTAAATTTTGGAGATTAATCCTTTGTTGGTTGCTTCATTTGCAAATATTTTCTCCCATTCTGAGGGTTGTGTTTTGGTCTTGTTTATGGTTTTCTTTGCTGTGCAAAAACTTTGCAGTTTCATTAGGTCCCATTTGTTTATTTTTATTTCAATTTCTCTAGGAGGTGGGTCAAAAACAATCTTGCTGTGATTTATGTCATAGAGTGTTCTGCCTATGTTTTCCTCTAAGAGTTTGATAGTTTCTGGCCTTACATTTAGGTCTTCAATCCATTTTGAGCTTATTTTGGCGTATGGTGTTAGGGAGTGATATAATCTCGTACTTTTACATGTACCTGTCCAGTTTTCCCAGCACCACTTATTGAAGAGGCTGTCCTTTCTCTAAAGTACATTCCTGCCTCCTTTATCAAAGATAAGGTGACCATATGTGCGTGGGTTTATCTCTGGACTTTCTATCCTGTTCTATTGATCTATGTTTCTGTTTTTGTGCCAGTACCATACTGTCTTGATTACTGTAGCTTTGTAGTATAGTCTGAAGTCAGGGAGCCTGATTCCTCCAGCTCTGTTTTTCGTTCTCAAGATTGCTTTGGCTATTCGGGGTCTTCTGTGTTTCCATACAAATTGTGAAATTTTTTGTTCTAGTTCTGTGAAAACATGCCAGGGGTAGTTTGATAGGGATTTCATTGAATCTGAAGATTGCTTTGGGTAGTAGAGTCATTTTCACAATGTTGATTCTTCCAATCCAAGAACATGGTATATCTCTCTATCGCTTTGTATCATCTTTAATTTCTTTCATCAGTGTCTTATAATTTTCTGCATACAGGTCTTTTGTCTCCTTAGGTAGGTTTATTCCTAGATATTTTATACTTTTTCTTGCAGTGGTAAATGGGAGTGTTTTCTTGATTTCACTTTCAGATGTTTTCATCATTAATGTGTAGGAATGCCAGAGATTTCTGTGCATTAAATTTGTATCCTGCTACTTTACCAAATTCATTGATTAGCTCTAGTGGTTTTCTGGTAGCATCTTTAGGATTGTCTGTGTATAGTTTCATGTCATCTGCAAACAGTGACAGCTTTACTTCTTTTCCGATTTGGATTCCTTTTATTTCTTTTTCTTCTGTGATTGCTGTGGCTAAAACTTCCAAAACTATGTTGAATAAGAGTGGT
>NW_020839457.1:0-6036 GCF_003676395.1 Aethalodelphis obliquidens | reverse complement strand
CTGTTCTTACTTTTCTCCAAAGGTTAGTTCTAGAGTCCTTAATTCTCTATTCAGTATTAAATGATTGACTATTTGCAGCCTTCCCACCATTCTCCCCACTTCTAGGTCTGAGTTGGATACACCTTTTGGTTTCATCCTTTCTTTGTGAAGTAGTGTTCCTAGTCAAGCCAGAAGGCTGTTCCATTAAAGGTTTAGCATTTTAGTGATTTTAGTAGTAAGGGTAAGGATAAGTGGTCTTCAGCCCGTCACAGTCTTCCACCCAACCTTTCTTCAGATCAATTTTCTGCAGTAGAAAAATTAGACAACCAGGCTGAATGATTGAGTCCCTGACCATGACTAGCAATGAACTACTCAGCCCTGGCTTCCTGGGCATGCCATCCTTCAAAAACAGCCTGCCAGATGGAATCTCAGTCCCCTAGCTTGGCATTCAAGATACTCATACTCTAATCCACCAAAATCCACTTCCAGTAGTTCTCCCCACTTCTTTCATACAGCAAATATCCATTCACCCAACTGCATTCACTTATCTGGAGTACAAGTTCTTTTCCTTATGTTCCAATATATCCCTATTTCATCTGCCTAGGAAGTCTTTCAACTTCTTCACAATCCTAAATCCTACATGGTCTTTACTTTCCTACCTTTACAACTTGACCTTAAGAAAATTTTTGCTTTCCAAGATCTATAAGTCAATCAATCAATAAACCATTAATAAGTTCATAGGCTGCTTCAATACAGTTCTCCTCAATACAAATATAGTTGTCAATCCTTAATAATAACAGCTTACATTTGATCACATAGAAATGTATTTTAACTCACATATTTGTTATCTAAAATGATAGTATAGCACTCTTCATTTTGTTGGTTATTTTCACGTGTTTTAATGTCAGTGTCACCTCTTTGAAGACTTAAAGTATATGTTGTCCATTTTTCCAGTATTTTAATATCCTGCCCTGTTTTACACTTAGTGGGTGTTCAATAAATGACTTCGACACTTCACAGAATGGAGAAAATTTTCCCAAATCCTACAAGCGTTGACCCTGTCTGACTTTGCACGTCACTTGTTAATGGCAGCTGGGTAGTTGTGTTTGATAGAAATTCAAGAAAAAATTTCTACGTGTTTCAAGACCAAAGCCACAGTCATATGAGGACCTTAGTCAGCATGATGAATATATTCTTAAACATATACAATGGAGAATTGCACTTTTATGATTTTGTGATGAATCACATGTAAAACAGTCATTCACATTTTATTTATTATTATTTTTAAATATCTTTATTGGAGTATAATTGCTTTACAATGGTGTGTTAGTTTCTGCTTTATAACAAAGTGAATCAGCTATACATACACATATATCCCCACATCTCCTCCCTCTTGCATCTCCCTCCCACCCTCCCTATCCCACCCCTCTAGGTGGTCACAAGGCACTGAGCTGATCTCACTGTGCTATGTGGCTACTTCCCACTAGCTGTGTATTTTACATTTGGTAGTGTATATATGTCCATGCCACTCTCTCTTTGTCCCAGCTTACCCTTCCCCCTTCCTATGTCCTCAAGTCCATTCTCTATGTCTGCGTATTTATTCCTGTCCTGCCCCTAGGTTCTTCAGAACCATTTTTTCTTTCTTTTTTTTTTAGATTCCATATATATGTGTTAGCATATGGGATTTGTGTTTCTCTTTCTGACTTACTTCACTTTGTATGACAGACTCTAGGTCCATCCACCTCACTATGAATAACTCAATTTCGTTTCTCTTTACAGCTGAGTAATATTCCATTGTATATATGTGCCACATCTTCATTATCCATTCATCTGTCGCTGGACACTTAGGATGCTTCCATGTCCTGGCTATTGTAAATAGAGCTTCAGAGAACATTCTGGTCCATGTCTCTTTTTGAATGATGATTTTCTCAGGGTATATGCCCAGCCGTGGGATTGCTGGGTCTTATGGTAGTTCTATTTTTAGTTTTTTAAGGACCCTACATACTGTTCTCCATAGTGACTGTATCAATTTACATTCCCACCAACAGTACAAGAGTGTTCCTTTTGCTCCACACACTCTCCAGAAGTTATTGTTTGTAGATTTTTTTGATGATGGACATTCTGACCGGTGTGAGGTGATACCTCATTGCACTTTTGATTTGCATTTCTCTAATGATTAGTGATGTTGAGCATTCTTTCATGGGTTTGTTGTCAATCTGTATATTTTCTTTGGAGAAATGTCTGTTTAGGCCTTCTGCCCATTTTGGGATTGGCTTGTTTGTTTTTTTGATGTTGAGCTGCATGAGCTGCTTGTATATTTTGAGATTAATCCTTTGTCAGTTTCTTCATTTGCAAATATTTTCTCCCATTCTCAGGATTGTCTTTTCATCTTGTTTATGGTTTCCTTTGCTGTGCAAAAGCTTTGAAGTTTCATTAGGTCCCATTTGTTTATTTTTGTTTTTATTTCCATTTCTCTAGGAGGTGGGTCAAAAAGGATCTTGCTGTGATTTATGTCATAGAGTATTCTGCCCATGTTTTCCTCTAAGAGTTTTATAGCGTCTGGTCTTACATTTAGGTCTTTAATCCATTTTGAGTTTATTTTTGTGTATGGTGTTAGGGAGTGTTCTAATTTCATTCTTTTAAATGTAGCTGTCCAGTTTTCCCAGCACCATTATTGAAGAGGCTGTCTTTTCTCCATTGTATATTCTTGCCTCCTTTATGAAAAATAAGGTGACCATATTTGCGTGAGTTTCCCTCTGGGCTTTCTATCCTGTTCCATTGATGTATATTTCTGTTTTTGTGCCAGTACCATACTGTCTTGGTTACTGTACCTTTGTAATGTAGTCTGAGGCCTGGGAGCGTAATTCCTCTAGCTCTGTTTTTCTTTCTCAAGATTGCTTTTGTTATTCAGGGTCTTTTGTGTTTCCATACAAATTCTGAAATTTTTTGCTCTAATTCTGTGAAAAATGCCATTGGTAGTTGGATAGGTATTGCATTGAGTCTGTAGGTTGCTGTGGGTAATAGTGTCATTTTCACAATGTTGATTCTTCCAATCCAAGAACATGGTATATCTCTCCATCTGTTTGTATCATGTTTAATTTCTTTCATCAGTGTCTTACAGTTTTCTGCATAAAGGTCTCCTTAGGTAGGTTTATTCCTAGGTATTTTGTTCTTTTTGTTGCAGTGGTAAATGGGAGTGTTTCCTTAATTTGTGTTTCAGATTTTTCATTATTAATGTATAGGAATGCAAGAGATTTCTGTTCATTTATTTTGTGTCCTGCTATATAACCAAATTCATTGATTAGCTCTAGTAGTGTTCTGGTAGCATCTTTAGGATTCTCTATGTATAGTATCATGTCACCTGCAAACAGTGACAGCTTTACTTCTTCTTTTCCAATTCGGATTCCTTTTATTTCTTTTTCTTCTCTGATTTCTGTGGTTAGAATTTCCAAAACTATGTTGAATAATAGTGGTGAGAGTGAACAACCTTGTCTTGTTCCTCATCTTAGAGGAAATGGTTTCAGTTTTTCACCATTAAAAACGGTGTTGGATGTGGGTTTGTCATATATGGCCTTTATTATGTTGAGGCAAGTTCCCTCTATGCCTACTTTCTGCAGGGTTTTTATCGTAAATGGGTGTTGAATTTTGTGGAAAGCTTTTCCTGCATCTATTGAGATGATCATATGGTTTTTCTCCTTCTATTTGTTAATATGGTTTATCACATTGATTGATTTGCATATATTGAAGAATGCTTTCATTCCTGGGATAAACACCACTTGATCATGGTGTAGGATCCTTTTAAAGTGCTGTTGGATTCTGTTTGCTAGTATTTTGTTGAGGATTTTCGCATCTATGTTCATCAGTGATATTGGCCTGTAGTTTTCTTCCTTTGTGACCTCTTTGTCTGGTTTTGGTATCAGGGTGATGGTGGCCTCGTAGAATGTTTTGGAATGTTTCTCCCTCTGCTATATTTTGGAAGAGTTTGAGCAGGATAGGTGTTATCTCTTCTCTAAATGTTTGCTAGAACTCGCCTGTGAAACCATCTTGTCCTGGGCTTTTGTTTGTTGGAAGATTTTTAATCACGGTCTCTATTTCAGTGCTTCTGATTGGTGCCTTTATATTTTATATTTCTTCCTGGTTCAGTCTCAGAAGGTTGTGCATTTCTAAGAATTTGTGTGTTTCTTCCAGGTTGTCCATTTTATTGGCATAGAGTTGCTTGTAGTGATCTCTCATGATCCATTGTATTTCTGCAGTGTCTGTTGTTACTTCTCCTTTTTCATTCCTAATTGTATTGATTTGAGTCTTCTTCCTTTTTTTGTTGATGAGTCTGGCTAATGGTTTATCAATTTTGTTTATCTTCTCAAAGAACCAGCTTTTAGTTTTATTGATTTTTGCTCTCATTTCCTTCATTTGTTTTTCATTTATTTCTGATCTGATTTTTATGATTTCTTTCCTTCTGCTAACTTTGGGGTTTTTTTGGTTCTTCTTTCCCTATTCGCTTCAAGTGTAAGGTTAGATTGTTTATTTGAGTTGTTTCTTCCTTCTTGAGGTAGGCTTGCATTGCTATAAACTTCCCTCTTACAACTGCTTTTGCAGCATCCCGTAGGTTTTGCGTCATCGTGTTTTCATTGTCATTCGTTTCTAGGTATTTTTTGATTTCCTCTTTGATTCCTTCAGTGATCTCTTGGTTATCTAGTAACATATTGTTTAGTCTCCATGTTTTTGTATTTTTTACAGTTTTTTTTCCTGTAATTGATATCTAGTCTTGTAGCATTATGGTCAGAATAGATACTTGATGCGATTTTAATTTTCTTACATTTCCCAAGGCTTGACTTGTGACAGGTCAATATATGACCTGTCCTGGAGAATGTTCCATGAGCACTTGAGAAGAAAGTGTATTCTATTCTTTATGGGTGGAATGTTCTATAAATATGAATTAAGTCCATCTTGTTTAATGTGTCATTTAAAGCTTGTGTTTCCTTATTTATTTTCATTCTGGATGATCTGTCCTTTGGTGAAAGTGGGGTGTTAAAGTCCCCTCCTATGATTGTGTTACTGTTGATTTCCCCTTCTATGGCTGTTAGCATTTGCCTTATGTATTGAGGTGCTCCTATTTTAGGTGCATAAATATTTACAATTGTTATATCTCTTCTTGGATCGATCCCTTGATCATTATGTAGTGTCCTTCTTTGTCTCTTGTAATAGTCTTTATTTTAAAGTCTATTTTGTCTGATATGAGAATTGCTGTTCCAGCTTTCTTTTGATATCCATTTGCATGGAATATCTTTTTCCATCCCCTCACTTTCAGTCTGTATGTGTCCCTAGTATGTGTCTGAAGTGGTTCCTTTGTAGACAGCATATATAGGGGTCTTGTTTTTGTATCCATTCAGCCAGTCTATGTCCTTAGGTTGGAGTATTTAATTCATTTACATTTAAGGTAGTTATTGATATGTATGTTCCTATTCCCATTTTCTTAATTCTTTTGGGTTTGTTATTGGAGTTTTTTTCCTTCTCTTGTGTTTCCTATCTAGAGAATTTCCTTTAGCATTTGTAGTAAAGCTGTTTTTGTGGTGCTGAATTCTCGTAAGTTTGGCATGTCTGTAAAGGTTTTAATTACTCCGTTGAATCTGAATGAGATCCTTGCTGGGTAGAATTATCTTGGTTGTAGGTTTTTCCCTTTCATCATTTTAAATATGTCTTGCCACTCCCTTCTGGTTTGCAGAGTTTCTGCTGAAAGGTCAGTTGTTAACCTTATGGGGATTCCCTTGTATGTTATTTGTTGTTTTCCGTTGCTGCTTTTAATATTTTTTCTTTGTATTTAATTTTTGATAGTTTGATTAATATGTGTCTTGGCATGTTTCTCCTTGGATATTTCCTGTATGGCACTGTCTGCGCTTCCTGGACTTGACTGCCTATTTCCTTTCCCATATAAGGGAAGTTTTCAACTGTATTCTCCTCAAATGTTTTCTCAGTCCCTTTCTTTTTCTCTTCGTCTTCTGCGACCCCTATAATTCGAATGTTGGTGTGTTTAATGTTGTCCCAGAGGTCTCTGAGACT
>NW_020839456.1:0-6036 GCF_003676395.1 Aethalodelphis obliquidens | reverse complement strand
CCAAATTTCGTAATTAGCTACACCTAGGGAGCTCCGGTCCCCTTCAATGGAGAACAATATTAGAGACAAAACAGGAAGCCAGGGCTTCCCTGGTGGCGCAGTGGTTGAGAGTCCGCCTGCCGATGCAGGGGACACGGGTTCGTGCTCCGGTCCGGGAAGATCCCACGTGCCGCGGAGCGGCTGGGCCCGTGAGCCATGGCCGCTGAGCCTGTGCGTCCGGAGCCTGTGCTCCGCAACAGGAGAGGCCACAACAGTGAGAGGCCCGCATACCGCAAAAAAAAAAAAAAAAAAAACAGGAAGCCAGAGGGCCAAGACTGAAACCAGGTTATCAGACTCAAGAGCCCGGGAAAATAATAAAAATAGGAGTAAGAAAACAAAACTTAACAGTAGGGAGAATGCTATGCACAACTACGGGATGTAAGTGGGGTTGGGGAGGAAGAAAGGGTCTGGAGATGACTGACTTTTGCTGTATAAGTTTTAGGATTATTTCCTTTGTTACAGCGAAAAAGTAGTTTGCAATTTAAAAGATAAATACAGAATGTTCTATAAAGTAAATAAACTAATGCCACGTTTTGAACACTGGTCAACAGAGCACAGGCCTGAGAAACCCCATGGACCAAGGAGCCCTCTGTCCTCTCTGGATGCAGAGAAAAGCCAAGACGATTCTAGAACTTCTAGACCATCCCAAACCACAGCGAGGGGCTCAGCTTCAACTCTGGGCTGAGTGCCCGACTTCCTTCCTGACTGGGGGCATCTTGGGATCCTTGTTTTCACCATCCCTGTGTGCTAACAGCTGATCCTCCTCAGCCAGTGGGTACCTGGGGTTCCTGGGGCAAGGCCAGTGTGCCCTGTGGGAGCTCTGATCCCCTCCCCACCCTCTCACCTGCCACCCATGAGAGCAGAGGGGCGTGAGGAAGCATCCTCTATCATGTCACGTCACCCATTGTAGTTTCTTCTATTTCACACCTACTTCTCTCACCTCAAACCTCCACCACCTCCCCTAGCCCTCCATGGATGACCTCACTTTTATTTTACTGAGAAACTAGAGGAAACGACCTCATCTTTGCACCTTTAAGTCTGCCAACCTCATGGCCCCGTATTCACTGTCCTCTGTATTCACTGTCCTCTGTGTGTATGATACCCTGCCTCCCCTCTGGCTGCCAAGGATCGGTTCGTCCTGCTCCTAAGATCAGTGCCCCACTCATGTATGGGATTCCAGCTCCTCTCACCCCTGTTCAAGGACCTCCCTCCTGCTATTAGTACCCCCCTCTCCTGCATCATTCTTTTTTATTTACTGAAGTATAGTTGATTTACAATATTGAGTTAGTTTCAGGTATACAGCATAGTGATTCAGTTGTGGGAGTTTTTTGCAGATTATATTCCATTATAGGTTATTACAAGATATTGAGTATAATTCCCTGTGCTATACAGTATATCCTCGTTGCTTATCTATCTTATATATAGTATTGTATCTGTTAATCCCACACTCCTAGTTTATCCCTTTTCCCCCCACTTTCCCCTTTGGTAACCATAAGTTTGTTTTCTACATCTGTGAGTCTGTTTCTGTTTTATACATATTATAGATTCATTTGTATTATTTTTTAGATTCTACATGTAAGTGATATCATATACTATATTTCTTTCTCTGTCTGACTTATTTCACTAAGCGTAATATTCTCTAGGTCTATCTGTGTTGCTGCAAATGGCAATATTTCATTCCTTTTTATGGCTGAGTAGTATTCCATTGTGTATATACATGTACCACATCTTTATCCATTCATCTGTTGATGGACATTTGAGTTGCTTCCATATCTTGGCTATTGTAAATAGTGCTGCTGTGAACATTGGGGTGCATGTATCTTTTCAAATTAGAGTTTTCTCCAGATATATGCCCAAAAGTGGGATTGCTGGATCATACAGTAGCTCTGTTTTTAGTTTTTTAAGGAACCTCCATACTGTTTTCTATAGTGGCTGCACCAGTATACATTCCCACCAACAGTACGAGGGTCCCTTTTTCTCCACACCTTCTCCAGCATTTGTTATTTGCAGACTTTTTGATGACAGCCATTCTGACTGCTGTGAGGTCACTGTGGTTTTGATTTGCATTTCTCTAATAATTGGCAGTGCCGAGTATCTTTTCATGTGCTTTTTGGCTGTCTTATGTCTTCTTTAGAGAAATGTCTATCAAGGTTTTCATATATAGCTTTCTTTATTTGCGATATGTTCCATCTATACCCACTTTGGTGACAGTTTTGATCACGAATGAATGCTGAATGTTGTCAAATGCTTTTTCTATGTCTATTGAGATGATCATGTGGTTTTTGTCTTTCCTTTTGTTAATGTAGTGTATCACGCTGATTGATTTGCATATGTTGAACCGCCCTTGTGACCCTGGAATGAATCCAACTTGATTACGGTGTACGATCTTTTCCACGTATTGCTGGATTTGGTTTGCTTACATTGTTGAGGAGTTTTTCATGTATAGTCACCAAAGACACTGGCCTGTAATTTTTCTTTTTTGGTGGCGTCTTTGGTGACTATACATGAAAAACTCCTCAACAATGTAAGCAAACCAAATCCAGCAATACGTGGAAAAGATCGTACACCGTAATCAAGTTGGATTCATTCCAGGGTCACAAGGGCGGTTCAACATATGCAAATCAATCAGCGTGATACACTACATTAACAAAAGGAAAGACAAAAACCACATGATCATCTCAATAGACATAGAAAAAGCATTTGACAACATTCAGCATTCATTCGTGATCAAAACTGTCACCAAAGTGGGTATAGATGGAACATATCGCAAATAAAGAAAGCTATATATGAAAACCTTGATAGACATTTCTCTAAAGAAGACATAAGACAGCCAAAAAGCACATGAAAAGATACTCGGCACTGCCAATTATTAGAGAAATGCAAATCAAAACCACAGTGACCTCACAGCAGTCAGAATGGCTGTCATCAAAAAGTCTGCAAATAACAAATGCTGGAGAAGGTGTGGAGAAAAAGGGACCCTCGTACTGTTGGTGGGAATGTATACTGGTGCAGCCACTATAGAAAACAGTATGGAGGTTCCTTAAAAAACTAAAAACAGAGCTACTGTATGATCCAGCAATCCCACTTTTGGGCATATATCTGGAGAAAACTCTAATTTGAAAAGATACATGCACCCCAATGTTCACAGCAGCACTATTTACAATAGCCAAGATATGGAAGCAACTCAAATGTCCATCAACAGATGAATGGATAAAGATGTGGTACATGTATATACACAATGGAATACTACTCAGCCATAAAAAGGAATGAAATATTGCCATTTGCAGCAACACAGATAGACCTAGAGAATATTACGCTTAGTGAAATAAGTCAGACAGAGAAAGAAATATAGTATATGATATCACTTACATGTAGAATCTAAAAAATAATACAAATGAATCTATAATATGTATAAAACAGAAACAGACTCACAGATGTAGAAAACAAACTTATGGTTACCAAAGGGGAAAGTGGGGGGAAAAGGGATAAACTAGGAGTGTGGGATTAACAGATACAATACTATATATAAGATAGATAAGCAACGAGGATATACTGTATAGCACAGGGAATTATACTCAATATCTTGTAATAACCTATAATGGAATATAATCTGCAAAAAACTCCCACAACTGAATCACTATGCTGTATACCTGAAACTAACTCAATATTGTAAATCAACTATACTTCAGTAAATAAAAAAGAATGATGCAGGAGAGGGGGGTACTAATAGCAGGAGGGAGGTCCTTGAACAGGGGTGAGAGGAGCTGGAATCCCATACATGAGTGGGGCACTGATCTTAGGAGCAGGACGAACCGATCCTTGGCAGCCAGAGGGGAGGCAGGGTATCATACACACAGAGGACAGTGAATACAGAGGACAGTGAATACGGGGCCATGAGGTTGGCAGACTTAAAGGTGCAAAGATGAGGTCGTTTCCTCTAGTTTCTCAGTAAAATAAAAGTGAGGTCATCCATGGAGGGCTAGGGGAGGTGGTGGAGGTTTGAGGTGAGAGAAGTAGGTGTGAAATAGAAGAAACTACAATGGGTGACGTGACATGATAGAGGATGCTTCCTCACGCCCCTCTGCTCTCATGGGTGGCAGGTGAGAGGGTGGGGAGGGGATCAGAGCTCCCACAGGGCACACTGGCCTTGCCCCAGGAACCCCAGGTACCCACTGGCTGAGGAGGATCAGCTGTTAGCACACAGGGATGGTGAAAACAAGGATCCCAAGATGCCCCCAGTCAGGAAGGAAGTCGGGCACTCAGCCCAGAGTTGAAGCTGAGCCCCTCGCTGTGGTTTGGGATGGTCTAGAAGTTCTAGAATCGTCTTGGCTTTTCTCTGCATCCAGAGAGGACAGAGGGCTCCTTGGTCCATGGGGTTTCTCAGGCCTGTGCTCTGTTGACCAGTGTTCAAAACGTGGCATTAGTTTATTTACTTTATAGAACATTCTGTATTTATCTTTTAAATTGCAAACTACTTTTTCGCTGTAACAAAGGAAATAATCCTAAAACTTATACAGCAAAAGTCAGTCATCTCCAGACCCTTTCTTCCTCCCCAACCCCACTTACATCCCGTAGTTGTGCATAGCATTCTCCCTACTGTTAAGTTTTGTTTTCTTACTCCTATTTTTATTATTTTCCCGGGCTCTTGAGTCTGATAACCTGGTTTCAGTCTTGGCCCTCTGGCTTCCTGTTTTTTTTTTTTTTTTTTTTGCGGTATGCGGGCCTCTCACTGTTGTGGCCTCTCCTGTTGCGGAGCACAGGCTCCGGACGCACAGGCTCAGCGGCCATGGCTCACGGGCCCAGCCGCTCCGCGGCACGTGGGATCTTCCCGGACCGGAGCACGAACCCGTGTCCCCTGCATCGGCAGGCGGACTCTCAACCACTGCGCCACCAGGGAAGCCCTGGCTTCCTGTTTTGTCTCTAATATTGTTCTCCATTGAAGGGGACCGGAGCTCCCTAGGTGTAGCTAATTACGAAATTTGGGGCAGGGGAACATCACGATGGCCCTGGGTTGTCTGCTTTCAGATATATCTGGATTAGTGCAAAAAATGGCCAAGAGGAACAGTGAAAAGGCTCCCGTTGGCTGAGGTGGGGCAATTTACTTATAAAAAGCAATAATTATTGCCATCAATTGAAATAAGCTGTTACTGGCAATCCGTGAATACATGATAATGGTCAAAAGGAATATGACCCTGAACAAATGCTTCAACTTCTCGGTTCCTCAATCTTTACAATCTTTTCACAGATGGCAAAATTGAGGCACCGAGAAGTTGAAGCATTTGTTCAGGGTCATATTCCTTTTGACCATTATCATGTATTCACGGATTGCCAGTAACAGCTTATTTCAATTGATGGCAATAATTATTGCTTTTTATAAGTAAATTGCCCCACCTCAGCCAACGGGAGCCTTTTCACTGTTCCTCTTGGCCATTTTTTGCACTAATCCAGATATATCTGAAAGCAGACAACCCAGGGCCATCGTGATGTTCCCCTGCCCCAAATTTCGTAATTAGCTACACCTAGGGAGCTCCGGTCCCCTTCAATGGAGAACAATATTAGAGACAAAACAGGAAGCCAGGGCTTCCCTGGTGGCGCAGTGGTTGAGAGTCCGCCTGCCGATGCAGGGGACACGGGTTCGTGCTCCGGTCCGGGAAGATCCCACGTGCCGCGGAGCGGCTGGGCCCGTGAGCCATGGCCGCTGAGCCTGTGCGTCCGGAGCCTGTGCTCCGCAACAGGAGAGGCCACAACAGTGAGAGGCCCGCATACCGCAAAAAAAAAAAAAAAAAAAACAGGAAGCCAGAGGGCCAAGACTGAAACCAGGTTATCAGACTCAAGAGCCCGGGAAAATAATAAAAATAGGAGTAAGAAAACAAAACTTAACAGTAGGGAGAATGCTATGCACAACTACGGGATGTAAGTGGGGTTGGGGAGGAAGAAAGGGTCTGGAGATGACTGACTTTTGCTGTATAAGTTTTAGGATTATTTCCTTTGTTACAG
>NW_020839455.1:0-6036 GCF_003676395.1 Aethalodelphis obliquidens | reverse complement strand
CCAAATTTCGTAATTAGCTACACCTAGGGAGCTCCGGTCCCCTTCAATGGAGAACAATATTAGAGACAAAACAGGAAGCCAGGGCTTCCCTGGTGGCGCAGTGGTTGAGAGTCCGCCTGCCGATGCAGGGGACACGGGTTCGTGCTCCGGTCCGGGAAGATCCCACGTGCCGCGGAGCGGCTGGGCCCGTGAGCCATGGCCGCTGAGCCTGTGCGTCCGGAGCCTGTGCTCCGCAACAGGAGAGGCCACAACAGTGAGAGGCCCGCATACCGCAAAAAAAAAAAAAAAAAAAACAGGAAGCCAGAGGGCCAAGACTGAAACCAGGTTATCAGACTCAAGAGCCCGGGAAAATAATAAAAATAGGAGTAAGAAAACAAAACTTAACAGTAGGGAGAATGCTATGCACAACTACGGGATGTAAGTGGGGTTGGGGAGGAAGAAAGGGTCTGGAGATGACTGACTTTTGCTGTATAAGTTTTAGGATTATTTCCTTTGTTACAGCGAAAAAGTAGTTTGCAATTTAAAAGATAAATACAGAATGTTCTATAAAGTAAATAAACTAATGCCACGTTTTGAACACTGGTCAACAGAGCACAGGCCTGAGAAACCCCATGGACCAAGGAGCCCTCTGTCCTCTCTGGATGCAGAGAAAAGCCAAGACGATTCTAGAACTTCTAGACCATCCCAAACCACAGCGAGGGGCTCAGCTTCAACTCTGGGCTGAGTGCCCGACTTCCTTCCTGACTGGGGGCATCTTGGGATCCTTGTTTTCACCATCCCTGTGTGCTAACAGCTGATCCTCCTCAGCCAGTGGGTACCTGGGGTTCCTGGGGCAAGGCCAGTGTGCCCTGTGGGAGCTCTGATCCCCTCCCCACCCTCTCACCTGCCACCCATGAGAGCAGAGGGGCGTGAGGAAGCATCCTCTATCATGTCACGTCACCCATTGTAGTTTCTTCTATTTCACACCTACTTCTCTCACCTCAAACCTCCACCACCTCCCCTAGCCCTCCATGGATGACCTCACTTTTATTTTACTGAGAAACTAGAGGAAACGACCTCATCTTTGCACCTTTAAGTCTGCCAACCTCATGGCCCCGTATTCACTGTCCTCTGTATTCACTGTCCTCTGTGTGTATGATACCCTGCCTCCCCTCTGGCTGCCAAGGATCGGTTCGTCCTGCTCCTAAGATCAGTGCCCCACTCATGTATGGGATTCCAGCTCCTCTCACCCCTGTTCAAGGACCTCCCTCCTGCTATTAGTACCCCCCTCTCCTGCATCATTCTTTTTTATTTACTGAAGTATAGTTGATTTACAATATTGAGTTAGTTTCAGGTATACAGCATAGTGATTCAGTTGTGGGAGTTTTTTGCAGATTATATTCCATTATAGGTTATTACAAGATATTGAGTATAATTCCCTGTGCTATACAGTATATCCTCGTTGCTTATCTATCTTATATATAGTATTGTATCTGTTAATCCCACACTCCTAGTTTATCCCTTTTCCCCCCACTTTCCCCTTTGGTAACCATAAGTTTGTTTTCTACATCTGTGAGTCTGTTTCTGTTTTATACATATTATAGATTCATTTGTATTATTTTTTAGATTCTACATGTAAGTGATATCATATACTATATTTCTTTCTCTGTCTGACTTATTTCACTAAGCGTAATATTCTCTAGGTCTATCTGTGTTGCTGCAAATGGCAATATTTCATTCCTTTTTATGGCTGAGTAGTATTCCATTGTGTATATACATGTACCACATCTTTATCCATTCATCTGTTGATGGACATTTGAGTTGCTTCCATATCTTGGCTATTGTAAATAGTGCTGCTGTGAACATTGGGGTGCATGTATCTTTTCAAATTAGAGTTTTCTCCAGATATATGCCCAAAAGTGGGATTGCTGGATCATACAGTAGCTCTGTTTTTAGTTTTTTAAGGAACCTCCATACTGTTTTCTATAGTGGCTGCACCAGTATACATTCCCACCAACAGTACGAGGGTCCCTTTTTCTCCACACCTTCTCCAGCATTTGTTATTTGCAGACTTTTTGATGACAGCCATTCTGACTGCTGTGAGGTCACTGTGGTTTTGATTTGCATTTCTCTAATAATTGGCAGTGCCGAGTATCTTTTCATGTGCTTTTTGGCTGTCTTATGTCTTCTTTAGAGAAATGTCTATCAAGGTTTTCATATATAGCTTTCTTTATTTGCGATATGTTCCATCTATACCCACTTTGGTGACAGTTTTGATCACGAATGAATGCTGAATGTTGTCAAATGCTTTTTCTATGTCTATTGAGATGATCATGTGGTTTTTGTCTTTCCTTTTGTTAATGTAGTGTATCACGCTGATTGATTTGCATATGTTGAACCGCCCTTGTGACCCTGGAATGAATCCAACTTGATTACGGTGTACGATCTTTTCCACGTATTGCTGGATTTGGTTTGCTTACATTGTTGAGGAGTTTTTCATGTATAGTCACCAAAGACACTGGCCTGTAATTTTTCTTTTTTGGTGGCGTCTTTGGTGACTATACATGAAAAACTCCTCAACAATGTAAGCAAACCAAATCCAGCAATACGTGGAAAAGATCGTACACCGTAATCAAGTTGGATTCATTCCAGGGTCACAAGGGCGGTTCAACATATGCAAATCAATCAGCGTGATACACTACATTAACAAAAGGAAAGACAAAAACCACATGATCATCTCAATAGACATAGAAAAAGCATTTGACAACATTCAGCATTCATTCGTGATCAAAACTGTCACCAAAGTGGGTATAGATGGAACATATCGCAAATAAAGAAAGCTATATATGAAAACCTTGATAGACATTTCTCTAAAGAAGACATAAGACAGCCAAAAAGCACATGAAAAGATACTCGGCACTGCCAATTATTAGAGAAATGCAAATCAAAACCACAGTGACCTCACAGCAGTCAGAATGGCTGTCATCAAAAAGTCTGCAAATAACAAATGCTGGAGAAGGTGTGGAGAAAAAGGGACCCTCGTACTGTTGGTGGGAATGTATACTGGTGCAGCCACTATAGAAAACAGTATGGAGGTTCCTTAAAAAACTAAAAACAGAGCTACTGTATGATCCAGCAATCCCACTTTTGGGCATATATCTGGAGAAAACTCTAATTTGAAAAGATACATGCACCCCAATGTTCACAGCAGCACTATTTACAATAGCCAAGATATGGAAGCAACTCAAATGTCCATCAACAGATGAATGGATAAAGATGTGGTACATGTATATACACAATGGAATACTACTCAGCCATAAAAAGGAATGAAATATTGCCATTTGCAGCAACACAGATAGACCTAGAGAATATTACGCTTAGTGAAATAAGTCAGACAGAGAAAGAAATATAGTATATGATATCACTTACATGTAGAATCTAAAAAATAATACAAATGAATCTATAATATGTATAAAACAGAAACAGACTCACAGATGTAGAAAACAAACTTATGGTTACCAAAGGGGAAAGTGGGGGGAAAAGGGATAAACTAGGAGTGTGGGATTAACAGATACAATACTATATATAAGATAGATAAGCAACGAGGATATACTGTATAGCACAGGGAATTATACTCAATATCTTGTAATAACCTATAATGGAATATAATCTGCAAAAAACTCCCACAACTGAATCACTATGCTGTATACCTGAAACTAACTCAATATTGTAAATCAACTATACTTCAGTAAATAAAAAAGAATGATGCAGGAGAGGGGGGTACTAATAGCAGGAGGGAGGTCCTTGAACAGGGGTGAGAGGAGCTGGAATCCCATACATGAGTGGGGCACTGATCTTAGGAGCAGGACGAACCGATCCTTGGCAGCCAGAGGGGAGGCAGGGTATCATACACACAGAGGACAGTGAATACAGAGGACAGTGAATACGGGGCCATGAGGTTGGCAGACTTAAAGGTGCAAAGATGAGGTCGTTTCCTCTAGTTTCTCAGTAAAATAAAAGTGAGGTCATCCATGGAGGGCTAGGGGAGGTGGTGGAGGTTTGAGGTGAGAGAAGTAGGTGTGAAATAGAAGAAACTACAATGGGTGACGTGACATGATAGAGGATGCTTCCTCACGCCCCTCTGCTCTCATGGGTGGCAGGTGAGAGGGTGGGGAGGGGATCAGAGCTCCCACAGGGCACACTGGCCTTGCCCCAGGAACCCCAGGTACCCACTGGCTGAGGAGGATCAGCTGTTAGCACACAGGGATGGTGAAAACAAGGATCCCAAGATGCCCCCAGTCAGGAAGGAAGTCGGGCACTCAGCCCAGAGTTGAAGCTGAGCCCCTCGCTGTGGTTTGGGATGGTCTAGAAGTTCTAGAATCGTCTTGGCTTTTCTCTGCATCCAGAGAGGACAGAGGGCTCCTTGGTCCATGGGGTTTCTCAGGCCTGTGCTCTGTTGACCAGTGTTCAAAACGTGGCATTAGTTTATTTACTTTATAGAACATTCTGTATTTATCTTTTAAATTGCAAACTACTTTTTCGCTGTAACAAAGGAAATAATCCTAAAACTTATACAGCAAAAGTCAGTCATCTCCAGACCCTTTCTTCCTCCCCAACCCCACTTACATCCCGTAGTTGTGCATAGCATTCTCCCTACTGTTAAGTTTTGTTTTCTTACTCCTATTTTTATTATTTTCCCGGGCTCTTGAGTCTGATAACCTGGTTTCAGTCTTGGCCCTCTGGCTTCCTGTTTTTTTTTTTTTTTTTTTTGCGGTATGCGGGCCTCTCACTGTTGTGGCCTCTCCTGTTGCGGAGCACAGGCTCCGGACGCACAGGCTCAGCGGCCATGGCTCACGGGCCCAGCCGCTCCGCGGCACGTGGGATCTTCCCGGACCGGAGCACGAACCCGTGTCCCCTGCATCGGCAGGCGGACTCTCAACCACTGCGCCACCAGGGAAGCCCTGGCTTCCTGTTTTGTCTCTAATATTGTTCTCCATTGAAGGGGACCGGAGCTCCCTAGGTGTAGCTAATTACGAAATTTGGGGCAGGGGAACATCACGATGGCCCTGGGTTGTCTGCTTTCAGATATATCTGGATTAGTGCAAAAAATGGCCAAGAGGAACAGTGAAAAGGCTCCCGTTGGCTGAGGTGGGGCAATTTACTTATAAAAAGCAATAATTATTGCCATCAATTGAAATAAGCTGTTACTGGCAATCCGTGAATACATGATAATGGTCAAAAGGAATATGACCCTGAACAAATGCTTCAACTTCTCGGTTCCTCAATCTTTACAATCTTTTCACAGATGGCAAAATTGAGGCACCGAGAAGTTGAAGCATTTGTTCAGGGTCATATTCCTTTTGACCATTATCATGTATTCACGGATTGCCAGTAACAGCTTATTTCAATTGATGGCAATAATTATTGCTTTTTATAAGTAAATTGCCCCACCTCAGCCAACGGGAGCCTTTTCACTGTTCCTCTTGGCCATTTTTTGCACTAATCCAGATATATCTGAAAGCAGACAACCCAGGGCCATCGTGATGTTCCCCTGCCCCAAATTTCGTAATTAGCTACACCTAGGGAGCTCCGGTCCCCTTCAATGGAGAACAATATTAGAGACAAAACAGGAAGCCAGGGCTTCCCTGGTGGCGCAGTGGTTGAGAGTCCGCCTGCCGATGCAGGGGACACGGGTTCGTGCTCCGGTCCGGGAAGATCCCACGTGCCGCGGAGCGGCTGGGCCCGTGAGCCATGGCCGCTGAGCCTGTGCGTCCGGAGCCTGTGCTCCGCAACAGGAGAGGCCACAACAGTGAGAGGCCCGCATACCGCAAAAAAAAAAAAAAAAAAAACAGGAAGCCAGAGGGCCAAGACTGAAACCAGGTTATCAGACTCAAGAGCCCGGGAAAATAATAAAAATAGGAGTAAGAAAACAAAACTTAACAGTAGGGAGAATGCTATGCACAACTACGGGATGTAAGTGGGGTTGGGGAGGAAGAAAGGGTCTGGAGATGACTGACTTTTGCTGTATAAGTTTTAGGATTATTTCCTTTGTTACAG
>NW_020839454.1:0-6039 GCF_003676395.1 Aethalodelphis obliquidens | reverse complement strand
ATCTATCCTGGAGAATGTTCCATGAACACTTGAGAAAAATGTGTATTCTGTTGTTTTTGGATGGAATGTCCTATAAATATCAATTAAGTCCATCTTGTTTAATGTATCATTTAAAACTTGTGTTTCTTTATTTATTTTCATTTTGGATGATCTGTCCATTGGTGAAAGTGGGGTGCTAAAGTCCCCTACTATGAATATGTTACTGTTGATTTCCCCTTTTATGGTTGTTAGTATTTGCCTTATGTATTGAGGTGCTCCTATTGAGGTGTATAAATCTTTACAATTGTTATATCTTCTTCTGGGTTGATCCCTTGATCATTATGTAGTGCCCTTCTTTGTCTTTTCTAATAGTCTTTAAAGTCTATTTTGCCTTATATGAGAATTGCTACTCCAGCTTTCTCTTGGTTTCCATTTGCATGGAATATCTTTTTCCATCCCCTTACTTTCAGTCTGTATGTGTCGCTAGGTCTGATTGGATCTCTTGTTTAGAGCATATATATGGGTCTTGTTTTTGTATCCCTTCAGCCAGTCTGTATATTTTGGTGGGAGCATTTAATCCATTTACATTTAAGGTAATTATCAATATGTTTGTTCCTATTCCCATTTTCTTAATTGTTTTGGGTTTGTTATTGTAGGTCTTTTACTTCTCTGTGTTTCTTACCTAGAGAAGTTCCTTTAGCATTTGTTGTAAAGCTGGTTTGCTGGTGCTGAACTCTCTCAG
This sequence comes from Aethalodelphis obliquidens, assembly GCF_003676395.1. Taxonomy (NCBI): domain Eukaryota; kingdom Metazoa; phylum Chordata; class Mammalia; order Artiodactyla; family Delphinidae; genus Aethalodelphis; species Aethalodelphis obliquidens. Next base: position 5,318 of record NW_020839454.1, on the reverse strand, counting down.
CTTTTGCTTGTCTGTTAAGTTTTTAATTTCCCCATCAAATATGAATGAGATCCTTGCTGGGTAGAGTGATCTTGGTTGTAAGTTTCTCTCCTTCATCACTTTAAATATGTCCTGCCAGTCCCTTCTGGCTTGCAGAGTTTCTTCTGAATGATCAGCTGTTCACCTTATGGGGATTCCCTTGTGTGTTATTTGTTGTTTTTCCCTTGCTGCTTTTAATATGTTTTCTTTGTATTTAATTTTTAACACTTGGATTATTATGTGTCTTGGCGTGTTTCTCCTTGCATTTTTCCTGTATGGCACTCTCTGTGCTTCCTGGACTTGATAAACTATTTCCTTTCCCATATTAGGGAAGTTTTCAACTATGATCTCTTCAAATATTTTCTCAGTCCCTTTTTTTTTTCTCTTCTTCTTCTGGAACCCCTATAATTCGAATGTTGGTGCGTTTAATGTTGTCCCAGAGGTCTCTGAGACTGTCCTCAGTTCTTTTCATTCTTTTTTCTATATTCTGCTCTGCAGTAGTTATTTCCTCTACTTTATCTTCCAGGCCACTTATTCATTCTTCTGCTTCAGTTATTCTGCTATTGATCCCATCTATAGTATTCTTCATTTCATTTATTGTGTTGTTCATCGTTGCTTGTTTTATCTTTCATTCTTCTAGGTCCTTGTTAAATGTTTCTTGCATTTTCTCTATTCTATTTCCAAGATTTTGGATCATTTTTACTATCATTATTCTGAATTCTTTTTCAGGTAGACTGCCCATTTCCTCTTCATTTGTTAGGTCTGGTGGGTTTTTATCTTGCTCCTTCATCTGCTGTGTGTTTTTCTGTCTTCTCATTTTGCTTATCTTACTGTGTTTGGGGTCTCCTTTTTGCAGGCTGCTGGTTTGTAGTTCCCGTTGTTTTTGGTGTCTGTCGCCAGTGGCTAAAGTTGGTTCAGTGGGTTGTGTATGCTTCCTGGTGGAGGGGACTAGTGCCTGTGTTCTGGTGGGGGAGGCTGGATCTTGTCTTTCTGGTGGGCAGGTCCATGTCTGGTGGTGTGTTTTGTTATGTCTGTGGACTTATTATGATTTTAGGCAGCCTGTCTGCTAATGTGTGGGTTTGTGTTCCTGTCTTGCTAATTGTTTGGCATAGGGTGTCCAGTACTGTATCTTGTTGAGTGAAGCTGGGTGCTGGTGTTGAGATGGAGATCTCTGCTAGATTTTCACTGTTTTATATTATGTGGATCTGGGAGCTCTCCTGTGGACCAGTGTCCTGAAGTTGGCTCTCCCACCTCAGAGGCACAGCACTAACTCCTGGCTGCAGCACCAAGAGCCTTTCATCCACAGGGCTCAGAATAAAAGGGAGAAAAAGTAGAAAGAAAGAATGAAAGAAAGAAAGAAAGGAGAGTGGGAGGGAGCGAGGGGGTGGGAAGGGATGGAGGGAGGGCGGAAGGAAGGAAGGAAGGAAGGAGGGAAGGAAGGAAGAAAAGAAAGAAGATAAAATAAAGTAAGATAAAATAAACTTATTAAAATAAAAAATAATTATTAACAAAAAAGAATTTTTAAAGAAAAAAAAAAGGACAGATAGAACCCAAGAGAAATGGTGAAAGCAAAGCTATAAATACAAAATCTCACACAGAAGCTTACACATACACACTCACAAAAAGAGGAAAGGGGGAAAAAATAATAAATCTTGCTCTCAAAGTCCACCTCCACAATTGGGGATGATTCATTGTCTATTCATGTATTCCACAGATGCAGGGTACATCAAGTTGATTGTGGAGATTTAATCCTCTGCTTCTGAGGCTGCTTGGAGAGATTTCCCTTTCTCTTCTTTGTTCGCACAGCTCCCGGGGCTCAGCTTTGGATTTGTCCCCGCCTCTGTGTGTAGGTCGCTGGAGGGTGTCTGTTCTTCGCTCAGAGAGGACGGGGTTAAAGGAGCAGCTGCTTCGGGGACTCTGGCTCACTCAATCCAGGGGGAGGAAGGGGTGCGGATGCGGGGCAAGCCTGCGGTGGCAGAGGCCAGTGGGATATTGTACCAGCCTGAGGTGCGCCATGCATTCTCCCAGGGAAGTTGTCCCTGGATCCCGGGACCCTGGCAGTTGTGGTCTGCACAGTCTCCCCGGAAGGGAGGTTTGGATAGTGCCCAGTGCTCACACACAGGCTTCACATAGAGATATTTATATAAGAGGTGATTTATTATAGAAATTGGTTCATATGATTATGAAGGTCAAGAAGTCCCATGATCTGCCATCTCCAAGTGGAGGAATGAAGAAAGCCAGTGGTGTAATTCAGTCTAAGTCCAAAGGCCTGAGAATCAGGAGGCCAATGGTTAAGTCCCAGTCCAAGTCCAAAGGCCCAAGAAACAGGAGCTACAATTTAAGCTCCAACAGGAGCTGATGTCCAAGGGCAGGATAACATGGATGTCCCAGTTCCAACAAAAAGAGAGCAAATTTACTCTTCATATTTTATTCTATTCAGGCCCTCAATAGATGGGATGATGCCTACCCACACTGGTGACAGTGATCTGCTTTACTCAGTCTATTGATTCAAATGATAATCTCTTCCAGAAAACCTCTCACAAACACACCTAGAAATAATGTTTTACCAGCTATCTGGGCATCCCTTTGCTCAGTTAAGTTGATATATAAAATTAACTATCACAAGTCCATCCCTTATCAACTTGGCACACACATGATCTCCTTAAACCAAATCTAATATCCAAATAAAGACAATAACAGGGACATAATTTTGCCTAACATGAAACTACCATTATGTTAACAACTTAAATGCACTAATCCCTTCCCCTTGAGTGATGTTTACTCTTCTCCTGATATCATGTAACTTAAATATTATTGTGTAAAATTAACAATACATAAATACCATGATATAAAGTTAATATATCTTATGTTATGGAATATTGGAATAAGAGGGAAAGAAAATAAAGATACTTGCTTAATATATGTATATATACACAGATGTATTTATAACAATGAAAGAAGGAAATTATCATGACAATTACATCTTCTTTTCTATAATTGGTTATCTGATCATAGCTGGTATTTTATCTCTTCTTCCACCACCCATTCTGCATTCAATTTTCCTTCAGCAAGCACCTCAGCTGGCCACGGCTCTTTACATAGCAGGGTGACCCAAACCTTCATTCCTGAAGGCACTGGGCCATTAGTAGTCTTTTCTGGATTGAGTTGTAGTTTTCCACTGAGCTTAATCACAGGGCATGGCAATAATAAGATATTTCCTAAGGGATCTACTTTATTCAAGACATACTCTTTATTACCTCCATCGTGGAATAGTAGTTCAATTACCCTTTGGTAAGTCAAGACTAATCACCTCAGCCAAAATTGTAACTCCATTTTTGCCTGTTGATTCAGAAGCCATGAGGAGCCCAAGGTAGTTGGATGGCAATCTTAACATCTAGTTCAATGGAATCATTGTTGTGCCTCAAGGTGGAAGTATTCATCTCTCTGGAACAAAGACTTCTAAGCCAGCAGAGCAAGTCATGGGAACAGAAATAAATTTTTTTGATAATGTGTCATTAAGGGTAAAAGTAAATGGTGCTGCTCCCATTTCCATCCCTTGATTCCTAGAACTGGAAATTCTGCCTATCAGAGAAAGAGCACCATATATTGGACAATAATTCAGAGCATATATAGCCTTCTGGAGAACCATGCCTCAACTCTACAAGGTATTTCCACTTAGCTGGTGCTATTACTGAGTCTTTGAAAGGCCATTTCACCAATCTATCAAGCCAACTGTTCAGAATGGTGGGGAACATAAGATCAGTTATTTCCATGAGCATGTGTCCATTGCTGCACTTCTTTTTTTTTTTTTTTTTTTTACATCTTTATTGGAGTATAATTGCTTTACAGTGGTGTTAGATTCTCCTTTACAACAAAGTGAATCAGTTATACATATGTTCCTCTATATCTTCCCTCTTGCGTCTCCTTCCCTCCCACCCTCCATATCCCACCCCTCTAGGTGGTCACAAAGCACCGAGCTGATATCCCTGTGCTATGCGGCTGCTTCCCACTAGTTATCTATTTTACGTTTGGTAGTATATATATGTCCATGCCACTGTCTCACTTTGGCACAGCTCACCCTTCCCCCTCCCTATATCCTCAAGTCCATTCTCTACTAGGTCTGTGTCTTTATTCCTGTCTTACGCTTAGGTTCTTCATGACATTTTTTTCTTAAATTCCATATATATATGTTAGCATACGGTATTTGTCTTTCTCTTTCTGACTTACTTCACTCTGTATGACAGACTCTAGGTCCATTCACCTCACTACAAATAGCTCAATTTTGTTTCCTTTTATGGCTGAGTAATATTCCATTGTATATATGTGCCACATCTTCTTTATCCATTCATCAAATGACGGACACTTAAGTTGTTTCCATCTCCTGGCTATGGTAAATAGACGTGCAATGACATTTTGGTACATGACACTTTTTGAACTATGGTTTTCTCAGGGTATATGCCCAGCAGTGGGATTGCTGGGTCATATGGTAGTTCTATTTATAGTTTTTCAAGGAACCTCCATACTGTTCTCCATAGTGGCTGTACCAATGCACATTCCCACCGGCAGTGCAAGAGTGTTCCCTTTTCTCCACACCCTCTCCAGCATTTATTGTTTCTAGATTTTTTGATGATGGCCATTCTGACTGGCATGAGATGATATCTCATTGTAGTTTTGATTTGCATTTCTCTAATGATTAATGATGTTCAGCATTCTTTCACGTTTTTGATAGTAGTCTGTATATCTTCTTTGGAGAAATGTCTATTTAGGTCTTCTGCCCATTTTTGGAATGGGTTGTTTGTTTTGTTGTTATTGAGCTGATTGTAAATTTTGGCGACTAATCTTTTGTCAGTTGCTTCATTTGCAAATATTTTCTCCCATTCTAAGGGTTGTCTTTTGGTTTTGTTTATGGTTTCCTTTGCTGTGCAAAAGCTTTGAAGTTTCATTAGGTCCCATTTGTTTATTGTTTTTTATATCCATTTCACTAGGAGGTGGGTCAAAAAGGATCCTGCTGTGATTTATGTCATAGAGTGTTCTGCCTATTATTTCCTCTAAGAGTTTGATAGTTTCTGGCCTTACATTTAGGTCTTTAATCCATTTTGAGCTTATTTTTGTGTATGGTGTTATGGAGTGATCTAATCTCATACTTTTAAATGTACCTGTCCAGTTTTCCCAGCACCACTTTTTGAAGAGGCTGTCCTTTCTCCACTGTACATTCCTGCCTCCTTTATCAAAGATAAGGGGACCATATGTGCTTGGGTTTATCTCTGGGCTTTCTATCCTGTTCCATTGATCTATATTTC
>NW_020839453.1:0-6045 GCF_003676395.1 Aethalodelphis obliquidens | reverse complement strand
TCACTTCGTCTCAGCTTATCCTTCCCCCTCTCCGCGTCCTCAAGTGCATTCTCTACATCTGCATCTTTATTCCTGTCCTGCCCCTAGGTTCTTCAGAACCTTTTTCTTTTTTAGATTCCACATGTATGTGTTAGCATACGGTATTTGTTTTTCTCTTTCTGACTTACTTCACTCTGTATGACAGACTCTATGTCCATCCACCTCACTACAAATAACTCAATTTGGTTTCTTTTTATGGCTGAGTAATATTCCATTGTATATATGTGCCACATCTTCTTCATCCATTCATCTGTCAATGGACACTTAGGTTGCTTCCTTGTCCTGGCAATTGTAAATAATGATGCAATGAACATTGGGGTGCATGTGTCTTTTTGAATTACGGTTTTCTTAGGGTATATGCCCAGTAGTGGGATTGCTGGGTCATATGGTAATTCTATTTTTAGTTTTTTAAGGAACCTCCATACTGTTCTCCATACTGGCTGTATCAATTTACATTCCTACCAACAGTGCAAGAGGGTTCCCTTTTCTCCACACCCTCTCCAGCATTTATTGTTTCTAGATTTTTTGATGATGGCCATTCTGACTGGTGTGAGGTGATACCTCATTGTAGTTTTGACTTGCATTTCTCTAATGATTAGTGATGTTGAGCATCCTTTCATGTGTTTGTTGGCAGTCTGTATACCTTCTTTGGAGAAATGTCTATTTAGGTCTTCTGGCCCCTTTTGGTTTGGGTTGTTTGTTTTTTTGATATTGAGCTGCATGAGCTGCTTGTATATTTTGGAGATTAATCCTTTGTCAGTTGCTTCGTTTGCAAATATTTTCTCCCATTCTGAGGGTTGTCTTTTCAACTTGCTTATAGTTTCCTTTGCTGTGCAAAAGCTTTGAAGTTTCATTAGGTCCCATTGCTTATTTTTTTTATTTCCATTTCTTTTACCCATAGGAGGTGGGTCAAAAAGGATCTTGCTGTGATTTATGGTATAGAGTGTCTGCCTATGTTTTCCTCTGAGATTTTATAGTGTCTGGCCTTACATTTAGGTCTTTAATCATTTTGAGTTTATTGTTGTGTATGGTGTTAGGAAGTGTTCTAATTTCATTCTTTTACATATAGCTGTCCAGTATTCCCAGCACCGCTTATTGAAGAGGCTGTCTTTTCTCCATTGTATATTCTTGCTGCCTTTATCAAAGATAAGTTGACCATATGTGTGTGGGTTTATCTCTGGGCTTTCTATCCTGTTCCATTGATCTATCTTTCTGTTTTTGTGCCAGTACCATACTGTCTTGATTACTGTAGCTTTGTAGTATAGACTGAAGTCAGGGAGCCTGATTCCTCCAGCTCTGTTTTTCGTTCTCAAGATTGCTTTGGCTATTCGGGGTCTTTTGCGTTTCCATACAAACTGTGAAATTTTTTTGTTCTAGTTCTGTGAAAAATGTCATTGGTAGTTTGATGGGGATTGCATTGAATCTGTAGATTGCTTTGGCTAGTATAGTCATTTTCACAATGTTGATTCTTCCAATCCAAGAACATGGTATATCTCTCCATCTGTTTGTATCATCTTTAATTTCTTTCATCAGTGTCTTATAATTTTCTGCATACAGGTCTTTTGTCTCCTTAGGTAGGTTTATTCCTAGATATTTTATGCTTTTTGTTGCAGTGGTAAATGGGAGTGCTTCCTTAATTTCTCTTTCAGATTTTTCGTCATCAGTGTATAGGAACGCAAGAGATTTCTGTGCATTAATTTTGTATCCTGCTACTTTACCAAATTCATTGATTAGTTCTAGTAGTTTTCTGGTGGCATCTTTAGGACTCTCTATGTATAGTATCATGACATCTGTAAACAGTGACAGTTTTACTTCTTTTCCAATTTGGATTCCTTTTATTTCTTTTTATTCTCTAATTGCTGTGGCTAAAACTTCCAAAACTATGTTGAATAAGAGTGATGAGTGGGCAACCTTGTCTTGTTCCTGATCTTAGTGGAAATGCTTTCAGTTTTTCACCATTGAGAACGATGTTGGCTGTGGGTTTGTCATATATGGCCTTTATTATGCTGAGGTAAGTTCCCTCTATGCCTACTTTCTGGAGAGTTTTTATCATAAATGGGTGTTGAATTTTTTCAAAAGCTTTTTCTGCATCTATTAAGATGATCATATGGTTTTTCTCCTTCAGTTTGTTAATATGGTGTATCACATTGATTGATTTGCATATATTGAAGAATCCTTGCATTCCTGAGATAAACCCCATTTGATCATGGTGTATGATCCTTTTAATGTGCTGTTGGATTCTGTTTGCTAATATTTTGTTGAGGATTTTTGCATCTATGTTCATCAGTGATACTGGCCTGTAATTTTCTTTCTTTTTGTAACCTCTTTGTCTGGTTTTGGTATCAGGGTGATGGTGGCCTTGTAGAAGGAGTTTGAGAGTGTTCCTCCCTCTGCTATATTTTGGAAGAGTCTGAGAAGGATAGGTGTTAGCTCTTCTCTAAATGTTTGATAGAATTCACCTGTAAATCCATCTGGTCCTTGGCTTTTGTTTGTTGGAAGATTTTTAATCACAGTTTCAATTTCAGTGCTTCTGATTGGTCTGTTTATATTTTCTATTTCTTCCTGGTCCAGTCTCGGAAGGTTGTGCTTTTCTAAGAAATTGTCCATTTCTTCCAGGTTGTTCATTTTATTGGCATAGAGTTGCTTGTAGTAATCTCTCATGATCCTTTGTATCTGCAGTGTCAGTTGTTACTTCTCCTTTTTCATTTCTAATTCTGTTGATTTGAGTCTTCTCTCTTTTTTTCTTGATGAGTCTGGCTAATGGTATATCAATTTTGTTTATCTTTTCAAAGAACCAGCTTTTAGTTTTACTGATCTTCGCTATCGTTTCCATTATTTCTTTTTATTTCTGATCTGATCTTTGTGATTTCTTTCCTTCTGCTAACTTTGAGGGTTTTTTGTTCTTCTTTCTCTAATTGCTTTAGGTTGTTTGAGATTTTTCTTGTTTCTTGAGGTAGGTTTGTATTGCTATAAACGTCCCTCTTAGAACTGCTTTTGCTGCATCCCATACGTTTTGGGTCATCGTGTTTTCATTGTCATCTGTTTCTAGGTATTTTTTGATTTCCTATTTGATTTCTTCAGTGATCTCTTGGTTATTTAGTAGTGTACTGTTTAGCCTCCATGTGTTTGTATTTTTTACAGATTTTTTTCCTGTAACTGATATCTAGTCTCATAGCATTGTAGTCAGAAAAGATACTGGATACGATTGAAATTTTCTTAAATTTACCAAGGCTTGATTTGTGACCCAAGATATGATCTATCCTGGAGAATGTTCCATGAGCACTTGAGAAGAAAGTTTATTCTGTTGTTTTTGGATGGAATGTCCTATAAATATCAATTAAGTCCATCTTGTTTAATGTATCATTTAAAGCTTGTGTTTCCTTATTTATTTTCATTTTGGTTGATCTGTCCATTGGTGAAAGTGGGGTGTTAAAGTCCCCTATTATGATTGTGTTACTGTTTGTTTCCCCTTTTATAGCTGTTAGCATTTGCTTTATGTATTGAGGTGCTCCTATGTTGGGTGCATAAGTATTTACAATTGCTATATCTTCTTCTTGGATTGATCCCTTGATCATTATGTAGTGTCCTTCTTTGTTTCTTGTAATAGTCTTTATTTTAAAGTCTATTTTTTCTGACATGAGAATTGCTCCTCCAGCTTTCTTTTGATTTCCATTTGCATGGAATATCTTTTTCCATCCCCTCACTTTCAGTCCGTATGTGTCCCTAGGTCTGAAGTGGGTCTCTTATAGACAGCATATACACGGGTCTTGTTTTTGTATCCATTCAGCCAGTCTATGTGTTTTGGTTGGAGCATTAATCCATTTATGTTTAAGGTAGTTATCAATATGTATGTTCCTATTACCAGTTTCTTAATTGTTTTGGGTTTGTTATTGTAGGTCTTTTCCTTCTCTTGTGTTTCCTGCTAGAGAAGTTCCTTTAGGATTTGTTGTAAAGCTGGTTTGGTGGTTCTGAATTCTCTTAGCTTTTGCTTTTCTGTAAAGGTTTTAATTTCTCCATTGAATCTGAATGAGATCCTTGCTGGGTAGAGTAATCTTGGTTGAAGGTTTTTCCCTTTCATCACTTTAAGTATGTCCTGCCAGTCCCTTCTGGCTTGCAGAGTTTCTGCTGAAAGATCAGCTGTTAACCTTATGGGGATTCCCTTGTATGCTATTTGTTGCTTTCCCTTGCTGCTTTTAATATTTTTTCTTTGTATTTAATTTTTGATAGTTTGATTAATATGTGTCTTGGAATATTTCTCCTTGGATTTATCCTGTATGGGACTCTCTGCACTTCCTGGACTTGATTGACTACTTCCTTTCCCATATTAAGGAAGTTTTCCTTTCCCATATTAAGAGATTTTCCCATATAATCTCTTCAAATATTTTCTCAGTCCCTTTCTTTTTCTCTTCTTCTTCTGGGACCCCTATAATTCGAATGTTGGTAAGTTTAATGTTGTCCCAGAGGTCTCTGAGACTGTCCTCAATTCTTTTCATTCTTTTTTTTTATCCTGCTCTGTGGTAGTTATTTCCACTATTTTATCTTCCAGGTCACTTATACGTTCTTCTGCCTCAGTTATTCTGCTACTGATTCCTTCTAGAGAATTTTTAATTTCATTTATTGTGTTGTTCATCATTGTTTGGTTGCTCTTTAGTTCTTCAAGGTCCTTTTTAAACGTTTCTTGTATTTTCTCCATTGTATTTCCAAGATTTTGGATCATTTTTACTATCATTACTCTGAATTCTTTTTCAGGTAGACTGCCTATTTCCTCTTCATTTGTTTGGTCAGGTGGGTTTTTACCTTGCTCCTTCATCTGCTGCATATTTCTTTGTCTTCTCATTTTGCTTAACTTACTGTGTTTGGGGTCTCCTTTTCAGAGGCTGCAGGTTTGTAGTTCCCGTTGTTTTTTGGTGTCTGCCCCCAGCGGGTAAGGTTGGTTCAGTGGGTTGTGTAGGCTTCCTGGTGGAGGGGACTAGTACCTGTGTTCTGGTGGATGAGGGTGGACCTTGTCTTTCTGGTGGGCAGGACCGCATCTGGTGGTGTGTTTGGGGGTGTCTGTGAATTTAGTATGATTTTGGGCAGCCTCTCTGCTAATGGGTGGGGTTGTGCTCCTGTCTTGCTATTTGTCATGGGGTGTCCAGCACTGTAGCTTGCTGGTCATTGAGTGGAGCTGGGTCTTAGCATTGAGACGGAGATCTCTGAGAGAGCTTTCACTGACTGGTATTATGTGAGGCCAGGAGGTCTCTGGTGCTCTAATGTCCTGAACTCGGCTCTCCCACCTCAGATGTTCAGGCCTTACATCTGGCCGGAACACCAAGACCCTGTCAGCCACATGGCTAGAGTGCCTTCAGAGTTGGAGAAGCTGGCCTGCAGTAGCCGTTCTTCTGTGCTGAACATTAGAATCACGTGCTTCCTCCTTGTTTTGCTCCAAAGGCAGTGCTCCACAGAGAAAAACAGTAGCCTTGAAAATAGTCACAGCTCTGAGATGGGTTTTTTTTCCCTTTGTGCTTAGTCGGATTTCACTTGCTCACAGCGGGCTACGTGCAGAGGCCTTGCACCTGGCTCTTCCGACCGGAGTTCCTAGTGTGGAATGGCTGCCGCCAGCACCTCAGCTCAGGCAGGCGTGTGCAGAAGTTGGGTGAAGGACACTTCATCCAAGATGGCATCTGGGGGCCGTGTCCCACATTAAATCTTTACAATATTTAGTGGGAAAATGCCACCATGCAAGATCAAAGAACCTGGGATTTAGATATCAGATGACCAAAATAAGATCATTTTCGGGGACATAGGGAGTTGCTAATCCACGGGGTTAAAACCTCAGTAACACAGCTAAGTTCTAGGGATCTGCTGTACAACATGGTGCCTATAGTTAACAATGTGGTATTGTCCACTTGAAAAATCTGTTTAGAGGGTAGACCTCCTGTTAAGTGTTCTTACTACAATTAAAATTTTAAATTCAGTTGCAGTAGTCAATCAGCACCCTATTTTTTTTTTTTTTTTTTTTTTTTT
>NW_020839452.1:0-6047 GCF_003676395.1 Aethalodelphis obliquidens | reverse complement strand
CCCACATTCCCCCCTTTTTCTTGTGACTATTGATTCCAATCATGGAATCTCAACCTTCTGTTCGTAAACTTTGGTACTGTTGTCTTAACATTAGAACTTGTACAGTACTGATACGTTCTCTAATAAATGTTATCAAGCGATTTAGAATACATGGTCCAAAAGTTAAAATCAACAATAAAACAATAAGAGGTACCAACACACAAAAGTCAGCTGAGGTATTAAGAACCTCTAAAGAGACACAAGGGGTGAGCCCCGTGTTACATGCCCACCATCCATCTTGAGGAGGTACAAGATATCCTGAGCCTGAAGGGAGGCTAAAATCATGACAAAGGTGTCTATGGGACTGGGGAGGTGTTCCTATACAAGTACCATTTCCAGAAACCGAGGACAGGGTTAATTTACTGGTCCCTTCTTGTTTCCATGGACATTGGTCTGAGGAGGTAGAATTAGTATAGTTGGAGCTATATCCTATAGCATCATAATAAGGGGGAGGGGCAGCATAGCAAAGCCAACATGATTTTGTAGCCTCTGGGTTTGTAGCATTGAGAACCGTAAAGGCTGCCTGCACCAAAGAAAGCATCCTATCCCGAGGAGTCCCAGGCTTAACTGTGGGTTCTTTGGATCCAGAGGTTTCATTAGTCTCATTCTTTGTTGATGTAGTTGAAGGGGCCGGGGGAAGCAAAGGGGGGCCAAATACGGGATTTGGGCCTATTGATATAGGAGCAGGAGTCTCAATCTTTAGCTTAAAGGTCATTAATATTCCTAAATCATATTCCCTCATGTAAAATCTAATGCCCCAAGAATGACCATTTATCCATTTTTCATCTCTTTTTCCGGGATTACTAAAGGAAATTTTAAGGGGATGACACCATCCTGAACATTTACTCCGGTGTCCGGTATCCTCATTATGAGAATAATTAGCCGTTACAGTAATAAAATCCCAAGTTAAGGTGGGTTTCCAATTAGTATCCCCGGTAGTTTTACATCCCCAGCTTTTGAATTCAGAGATCAAGGGCAGTGGAACCCGGGGCATACGTAGAAAGTGAGGATGTAGAAAGTGAGGATACCAAGCATCACTCTTTTGCCTGCATTTTTGCAACCCGGCCCAAACCAATCAGTTTCCGAAACTTTGGAAGGGGCAGTGTTCATATCATGAAAATCTTCTGTATCCCAATAAGGTGCTCCTATAGCCAATTTACAAACATCAGGAAAAAGATCTGGCCACCAGGTCCAGGGGGGGTGCAGTATGACTAATGGACCAGGTTACATCTCCAGTCTGAGAAATTACCTGCCAAGTTAAACGTTGGGGGAGGTGAGGGCTAAAATCACTTACAGTCAATAAAGGCAGTAAAACCAAAATTATAAGTCCTAGGTTCGTAGAAGCTTGAGTTTGAGCGGGTTGTCGGTTCTTTGGGCTCGCCATCCTGATGATGCCGTCGCTGGTGCAGCCTTCACATGTGAAGCATGGATCCAGGCAGCGATGCCGTCCACTTTTATGGCCGTTGGGGTGGTGAGGAGGACGGTGTATGGTCCTTTCCATCGAGGTTCCAACGTCTGGGTTTGATGCCGACGGACGTATACGGAGTCTCCGACTTGGAAAGGATGAGTTTCTCCCGGTGTTCCCGGTTGGTAGGCCTCGGCGTTTTTGGGACCATATTTCTTTCTGGACCAATTGGAGTCCCAGTAGCCTAGCATATAAGTCAGTGTTATTTTGACAATCAGGTTTTATTTCTTTTCCTAAAGTGAGGAGGGGAGGTGGGGCACCATATAATATTTCAAAAGGAGTAAGATGGTATCGGGAAGATGTATTTCTAACCCGGAATAGGGCCAAAGGAAGGAGCACCGTCCAATCGGTACCGCCAGTCTCCAAGGACAATTTAGTTAGGGTCTCTTTTAGAGTCCTATTCATTCTTTCTACCTGACCTGAACTTTGGGGTCTATAGGCACAATGTAATTTCCAATCAGTCCCCAAATATCTGGCCACATCCTGACTTACGTGGGCGACGAAGGCTGGACCATTATCAGACCCTATTACCTTTGGTGCTCCAAATCGAGGAAAAATTTCTTCTAAAATCTTCTTGGCTACTACAGCAGCTGTTTCTTTCTTTGTTGGGAAAGCCTCTATCCATCCTGAAAAAGTGTCTACAAAAACTAAAAGGTATTTATTACCGTACCTTCCAGGACGCACTTTGGTAAAGTCCACTTCCCAGTAAGTTCCTGGGCGGTCCCCCCTGAGTCTCTTTCCAGTTTCAAGTTTCCCTTTGTGAGCATTTACCTGTTGACATGGGACGCATTCCTGCACAATTTGTTCAGCTAATTTTGTCATTCCAGGGGTTTCGTACCCGGCTTTTTGTAACAAGGCTACCATCTTTTTAGTCCCCAAATGTGTCCATCTGTGCATCTGTTGTAACATGGATTCTGCTTGCTGAGGGGACAAAGTTCCTTTTGTTGTGGCCGGGATGATTTCTTCATTGCGGCCTGGTTTTTCAGGAACTTTATCTGACAGTCCTAAAATGACTTCCCCCGATGCTATTTCTCCGGCCACTTGGTCAGCCATATTATTTCCCCTAATTATTGGGGTATTTCCTTTTTGATGTCCAGGGCAGTGGATGATACTGCCCGTTGTTCCTTATCGCCCCAAACGAAAGGAGTGCTGTTTTTGGTTAGGGGGTACAATGGGGCCGCCAGCTCAGCAAACCCTGGAATCCATAGTCTACAGAATCCGGCCGTCCCCAAAAATTCTCTAACCTGCCTGGTGTTTTTGGGAGCCGGAATTTGGGCCACCGTATCCTTTCTGCTCTCCGTGAGCCATCTTTGCCCCCCTTTTAATAGATACCCCAGGTAACTGACCTGTTGTTGGCATATTTGTGCTTTCTTGGCTGAGGCTCTATATCCCAGGGTTCCAAGTTCCGTTAACAGTTTTTCAGTACCCTTGATACAATCTTCTTGGGTCTCAGCAGCTAATAAAATATCATCAACGTATTGGAGTAATGTTACCTGGGGATTTGATTCTCTATATGATGCCAAATCCTGATGGAGGGCTTCATCAAAGATGGTCGGGGAGTTCTTAAATCCCTGAGGTAGCCGTGTCCATGTCAGCTGACCAGACATTCCCGATGTTGGATCTTTCCATTCGAAGGCAAAGTAGGGTTGGCTCAGGGGAGAGAGTCTTAAACAGAAAAAAGCATCTTTAAGGTCCAAAACAGTATACCACGCATGTTGAGGTGGAAGAGTGCTCAGGAGGTTGTAAGGGTTTGGAACTGGGGGGTGGAGGTCTGCCACCCGTTTGTTTACCTCTCGTAGATCCTGCACCGGCCGATAATCATTTGTTCCTGGTTTCTTTACCGGCAGGAGAGGGGTGTTCCATGCTGATTGACATCTTATTAAGATGCCCAAGTCTAGTAGCCTCTGTATATGGGGACGGATACCGTCTTTGGCTTCTCTACTCATGGGGTATTGACGGACCGTTATTGGGGTGGCAGTTGCCTTGAGTTCCACTAGCACCGGGGGCCGATTTTTGGCCATCCCCATTCCGGCAGTTTCTGCCCAGGCTTGAGGGAACCGAGTTACCCAATCTGTAACATTAACTCGTGAGGATGAAGGCTGCTCGTATAATTTATATTCATCTTCTAATTTCATAGTCAATATTTGAAGTAACCTTCCTTTATTATCAGTTATGGTGGGACCTTCTGGCTGAAAGTGGATTTGAGCCCCTACTTTGGAGAGTAAATCTCTTCCCAGCAAAGGATAGGGGCATTCCGGAATAATCAAAAATGAATGGGTTACTCGTCCAATCCCAAGATCTACTGTCCTTCGTGTGGTCCATGAATATTGTTTATTCCCAGTGGCTCCTTGTACCCATGACCTTTTAGCTGAGATAGGACCTTTTGAGTGGAGAAGGACGGAGTGCTGGGCTCCGGTATCTACCAAAAATTGAACAGGTTCCCCCTCCACTTTAAGAGTTACCCGGGGCTCGGGGAGAGGGTTCGAGCCCTGACTTTCCTAGTCGTCTTCTTCCAATGTTAAGATTTTGTTTCTGGTTGGCCTTCCTCCATTCTTTTTCTTAGGGCATTCTCTCGCCCAATGTCCTTTTTCTTTACAGTAGGCACATTGGTCCTTGTCTAATGGTCGCCTTCTGTCTGCCGTTCGCCCTTCCTGCCCATTTCTATCCCCTATATTTCTTCCTCCAACCACAGTGGCCAGTATCTTACTTAAATTCCTCTCTTGTCTCTTATCTCGTCTTCTTTCACGGGCTGCCTGCTCTTTCTGCTTTCTTTCTTCCTTCTCTTCCTCTGTTTCTCTTTTGTTATATACTTTATCTGCCTCTTTTACTAACTCCTGAAGCGAAAATCCCTGCAAGCCATCTAGCCTCTGTAATTTCTTCCTAATGTCAGGGGCCGCTTGATCAATGAAAGCCATTGCTACAGTAGCCCTATGTTCCTCCGAAGTTGGATCATAAGGGGTAAAGCGTCTAAAGGCTTCCATTAAACGTTCCAGGAACACAGTTGGCGATTCCTGGGGCCCCTGAGTTACTTCCCTTACCTTAGCCAAATTAGTGGGCCGTCTGGCCGCTCCATGGAGACCCGCCACCAGAGCCTGGCGATACGTTTTCAGGCGCTCCCTACCTTCCGGGGCATTGAAATCCCAGTTTGGCCTGACGAGTGGGAAACCAGCATCAATCTCGTTAGGCAGCTGGGTAGGTTGCCCATTGGCGCCTAATACATTTTTTCTGGCTTCTAAAAGAACCCGTTGCCTCTCCTCAGTCGTTAGGAGAGTCTGGAGCAGCTGCTGACAATCATCCCATGTGGGCTGGTGGGAGAAAACAAGAGATTCTATTAAAGCGGTAAGGGCCTGTGGATTTTCGGAAAAAGTTGGGTTATGCATTTTCCAATTATAAAGATCTGCAGAGGAAAAGGGCCAATATTGGAGAGGTCTATTCCCTTGGCCGTCGGGGGGGCCATACTCTCTAAGAGGTAGGGCAGTGGAGTCCGGGGAGATAGCCCTCCGGCTCCTAGTGCCCGCTGAGGGACCCCTTTCTTCTTCCATCATGGATGGTTCCCTTGGTGCCGAGGGCAGTGGAGCTGGGGGTCCTCTAGGTGGTAGGGGATTTGGGGCCGGAGGATAAGGGGGGTGGGGAATCCAAAAGAAGCAAATCGGACTGCGGGTCAGGATAAATCGCCTTCGGTGGATCCGGGGCGTCGGGTAGCTTCTCCGTGTTGGGGTTTTTCTTTAAGGCTAATATCTCCGACGCTGCTGATGTGTGCGCGGACGTACCTGTTGAGGAAACAAAGGGCCGGACCCACGGAGGTGGGGAGAGAATTAAATCTTCCCAGACCAAGACATATGGTACTTGGTCTGGGTGTCCGTGGGGATCTATATTAAATATCTTAGACTTCAGCAGCTTAATCTTGTCTAATAAAAAGGATCCTTCGGGGGGCCATCCTATCTGAAATGTTGGCCATTCAGAGGCACACAAAGTCTGCCACTTTCCTTTTTTTATTTTTACCGAAAAATTATGGGCTCTGGCCCGAACTTCGGTCCAATGGCTTAGGGTAAGGGAAAGAGGAGTCGTCATAGTCTGTCCCATTGTCGTCCGTCAGAGAAGAAGAATAGACCACAATACAGAAACAGTTAAAACTCCACGAAACACATATACGCATGGGCCACCGCGAGCTCGCTTCAAAACCGAAACTTCTTCAGATGGCAGTTATCACCAAGGGAACTGCCGAAACCGAGTGAAGGGGAGACAGAGTTTGCCTCTCCTTCCAGATGAGCCACCAGGGCGTCCCCTAGGGCTCATGGACGCCGGCTATTAGCACGTCTGCCTAGCCAGAGGTCCGATACAGATTCCATAATAAGCCGATTCTTACGGCTTTCCTCCGATAATGGCCCACAAAGAACAAGGGACAAACAGACAATCAAGCTCGAGCTTACCTGGTACCTCCAACTCCCGATGTTCTTGTGCTCCGGGGCGAGTGGAATCCCGGACGAGCCCCCAAATGTTAGACCTTCGCGGTCTCCTAGGAGTTTCGACTCGCCCAGGAAAC